>NC_134517.1:37354724-37509724 GCF_027942865.1 Odontesthes bonariensis | reverse complement strand
AAATAATCAAGAACTTCCCTTAAAAAAAACGTTGTGTAAATGCGTTTCGGCATCAATGGCGCTCTCACGTTACTCTTTATGGGTTTAGCAGAGCGGATGCTGACACAATCAAAGCCGGTCTGTCTCATGTGGAAGTAATATATGGTAAAAGGCTGCGTTCTCTCCCAAACTGAAGGACAGCAGCTTCACACTGCTGCTTCTAATAGATCTGATAAGGTTTTTAATGCAGATGCGCTGGGTGAAATGAACTGAAATAAATCCTTTCTCATTGCCAGCTTATTCAGTAACAACCAGGAGAAGCAGCCTGTAACTAAAGCAGGATGAATGCTGCCTCCCCAGAGGCTGAACAAACTCTGTCTTCCTCGACTTTTTCTTCAGATTCACTACTGAGCTTTCTGTTATGATGCGTAACCGTGGCAACAGGAAAGCTGTTAACCTGTCGGAGCAGCTAACTGAGCTTTCAAAAGCCCGAGTGATGCCTGGAATAAGACCCCAAATGAAGATGAGTTGAAGAGGAGACGTCCAGGATGCTGAGCAGCAACAAAATGGAGGAAAAGGAGGAGGAAGTTTAAAGCATTTCTTCCCTCGATCATCGTGGGAAATGTGAGATCTCTGGTGGATAAAATGGACGAGCTTGGAGCTCTGATGAGGACACAGCAGGAATATCAGACCTGGCTGCAGGAGCAGCTCTAACAGCTCTCTGTTCAGCTTTAAGACTCTCCGGGCAGACAGAGACTGTGTTCGAAACCGCATACTTCTCCTACTACTCATACTAACTTTAACTTTTTTTAAGTTCCCGGATGCATACAAGATTCTCCGAAATGTTGGGTATGCATCATGAGGTTACTACTCATACTCAAACTACCCAAGATGCAACATAACTTGACGTCGCCGATCATCATTTCCTGTCAAAACGGCAGTTTCAAGCTAGCTACAACGAGGGTAGCTTCACTTCCTGTTTTCAAAACAAAAGCACCAATTGTATCATAATGGCTTTCCCTATGATAAAAGGCAACGGGTATTTTATTTTGTGAAAATAACCGGAAGTGCGTTAGCTCACTGTGGCTAGCTTTAGTAGCGCCGAATTCGTGGGAACAAAGTTGTAAACAGCCGGTATTTTGTCAGGTTTTCAACACGTTGGGGATCTAAACGACTACTTTCTCACCTGAAAATGTTTCAAATGTTGCTAAAGTTTACAGAGTTTAGAGCTGAAGGGAAATCAGCTTCAGGCCGGCTGATTTCGGCTCGGGCAGGAGCGAAATGCATTGTGGGTAAAACACTCTGCATACTGTCTGATCGATGAGTATGCAGTATGCAGTATGTAGCATGTAGTATGTAGTATGTAGTATGTAGTATGCAGTATGTAGTATGTAGTATGTAGTATGTAGTAGGCGGTATGTAGTATGTAGTATGTAGTATGTAGTAGGCGGTATGCAGTATGTAGTATGTAGTATGTAGTATGTAGTATGTAGTAGGCGGTATGTAGTATGTAGTATGCAGTATATGTAGTATGTAGTATGTAGTAGGCGGTATGTAGCATGTAGTATGTAGTATGCAGTATGTAGTATGTAGTATGTAGTTGGCGGTATGTAGTATGTAGTATGTAGTATGCAGTATGTAGTATGTAGTATGTAGTATGTAGTTGGCGGTATGTAGTATGTAGTATGTAGTATGTAGTATGCAGTATGTAGTATGCAGTATGTAGTATGTAGTATGTAGTATGTAGTATGCAGTATGTAGTATGTAGTATGCAGTATGTAGTATGTAGTTGGCGGTATGTAGTATGTAGTATGTAGTATGCAGTATGTAGTATGCAGTATGTAGTATGTAGTATGCAGTATGTAGTATGTAGTATGTAGTATGCAGTATGTAGTATGCAGTATGTAGTATGTAGTATGCAGTATGTAGTATGTAGTATGCAGTATGTAGTATGTAGTATGTAGTATGCAGTATGTAGTATGTAGTATGTAGTTGGCGGTATGTAGTATGTAGTATGTAGTATGCAGTATGTAGTATGCAGTATGTAGTATGTAGTATGTAGTATGCAGTATGTAGTATGTAGTATGCAGTATGCAGTATGTAGTATGCAGTATGTAGAATGTAGTATGCAGTATGTAGTATGTAGTATGTAGTATGCAGTATGTAGTATGCAGTATGTAGAATGTAGTATGCAGTATGTAGTATGTAGTATGCAGTATGCAGTATGTAGTATGCAGTATGTAGAATGTAGTATGTAGTATGCAGTATGTAGTATGCAGTATGTAGAATGTAGTATGCAGTATGTAGTATGTAGTATGCAGTATGCAGTATGTAGTATGCAGTATGTAGAATGTAGTATGCAGTATGTAGTATGTAGTATGCAGTATGCAGTATGTAGTATGCAGTATGTAGAATGTAGTATGCAGTATGTAGTATGTAGTATGTAGTATGCAGTATGTAGTATGTAGTATGCAGTATGTAGTATGTAGTATGCAGTATGCAGTATGTAGTATGTAGTATGCAGTATGTAGTATGTAGTATGCAGTATGCAGTATGTAGTATGCAGTATGCAGTATGTAGTATGTAGTATGCAGTATGTAGTATGTAGTATGCAGTATGCAGTATGTAGTATGCAGTATGTAGTATGTAGTATGCAGTATGTAGTATGTAGTATGCAGTATGTAGTATGCAGTATGCAGTATGTAGTATGTAGTTGGCGGTATGTAGTATGTAGTATGTAGTATGCAGTATGTAGTATGCAGTATGTAGTATGTAGTATGTAGTATGCAGTATGCAGTATGTAGTATGCAGTATGTAGTATGTAGTATGTAGTATGCAGTATGTAGTATGTAGTATGTAGTATGCAGTATGTAGTATGCAGTATGTAGTATGTAGTATGTAGTATGCAGTATGTAGTATGTAGTATGCAGTATGCAGTATGTAGTATGCAGTATGTAGTATGCAGTATGTAGTATGTAGTATGTAGTATGTAGTATGTAGTATGTAGTATGCAGTATGTAGTATGTAGTATGCAGTATGTAGTATGTAGTATGCAGTATGTAGTATGCAGTATGCAGTATGTAGTATGCAGTATGCAGTATGTAGTATGTAGTTGGCGGTATGTAGTATGTAGTATGTAGTATGCAGTATGTAGTATGCAGTATGTAGTATGTAGTATGTAGTATGCAGTATGTAGTATGTAGTATGCAGTATGCAGTATGTAGTATGCAGTATGTAGTATGCAGTATGTAGTATGTAGTATGTAGTATGCAGTATGTAGTATGTAGTATGCAGTATGTAGTATGTAGTATGCAGTATGCAGTATGTAGTATGCAGTATGTAGTATGTAGTATGCAGTATGTAGTATGTAGTATGCAGTATGTAGTATGCAGTATGCAGTATGTAGTATGTAGTATGCAGTATGCAGTATGTAGTATGTAGTATGCAGTATGTAGAATGTAGTATGCAGTATGCAGTATGTAGTATGTAGTATGCAGTATGTAGTATGTAGTATGCAGTATGCAGTATGTAGTATGCAGTATGTAGTATGTAGTATGTAGTATGCAGTATGTAGTATGTAGTATGCAGTATGTAGTATGTAGTATGCAGTATGTAGTATGTAGTATGTAGTATGCAGTATGTAGTATGTAGTATGCAGTATGTAGTATGTAGTATGTAGTATGCAGTATGTAGTATGTAGTATGTAGTATGCAGTATGTAGCATGTAGCATGTAGTATGTAGTATGCAGTATGTAGTATGCAGTATGTAGCATGTAGCATGTAGTATGTAGTATGCAGTATGTAGTATGTAGTATGTAGTAGGCGGTTTCGAACACAGACAGAGACTGCAGACAGAGCGCTAACAGGAAAGCAGGAGGATCACAGAGCTGGTTAACAACAGATGCTGTAATCCTGGACCTGGAGTCTCTGCAGCCCAGATGTTGAACTGCTGGCTGTGAGCTTCTGTCCATGTTGTCTGCTGAGAGAGTTCACCTGAGTTACCTGCTGACGCTGTGTGTGACATCATCAGCTGAGCTGTTGCTAAGACCTCTGAAGGTTTCTGCTACACCTTCCTCTCTGCTACACTTTAACTAACAATAGCATATCTTTGATAATAATTAACGCTAATAATTCCCCGTCTGGGATTAAGGAAGTATGACTGAATTTGATTAAATGAAGGAATTACAGGTGTTTCACTGTATCCTGCAGGCTGTTTCGGACCACAGCTTCTCAGATAATTACAGGAGTAATATTTCTGACAGCAGGACTGAGGGGGGGGGGGGGTGTCAGCTCTCTCACAGGCAGAGAGAAATCCATTAATCTGGTCTCTGTTTGTCTCTGAGATGTTGCCGTCTGTTTCAGAGCCTCCATGTGAGACGTTACGGTCGGTAAACACGTTTCTGTAAAGGAAAAGTGAGCCGTGAAGAGCGCGGCCTTGAGCTGCTCGGTGAAAGTTAGCAGCTGAAGGTGAGAGTAAAGAAGGTCGTTCAGAAACCTGACTGAGTGAGAGTGCCACAAACAGAATAATTCTGGCTCGTTCCCGGCAGCTGAAGACAAAAACCTCCACACAAACCAAACCGAATACAACTTTCTGTAATCACAGAGTCATGATTTTTTAATGCAGAGCTGCCTGAGGGCATGAATATTAGCTCGGTCCCTCGTGTTTAGAGGTCAGATTCTCTGAGTCTTTTAAAGAAATTATAAATTAAAGTTAATGAAATCCATAAATGTTTATGTGACGCTCAGAAACTATTAAAAATATGAAGGCGGTAATGCAGTGTTGTGATATTATTACTCTATTGTTACCCCTTCCCACGACCATTGCTGCCTGGTTAGTTCCAGTTTCGCGGTTGGAAATGGTAAAATGTGGGAGAATATGGAGCTGATGAGGGAAACTGAATCAAGCTGCTGAATGTCAGACCTGCTAATTAACACACCAGTATGGGGCCGAAATCTGGTCCTCCGCAAAACCTGGCTCCATTATTTTGGCCAATTTACTCAAGCAAGCAAATTATAGAACCTCCAGATACATTCAGTGTGTTTTACTGAAGCCACATGTAGAGATTTTATTGATTTCAAGGCTGTGTTTCAATCTTTAAACAGATATACATTTGAAATGAACCTTATTTCAGAGGGTGATTCTGCAGTTTAGGTGTGGAAACATGATCCTGAAGTTAGAATTCAGGATCTGTGAGAGTCTCAGATCCAGAGGGAATTTAATACTGCGTCTAAAAAAACTGACAGAAGCCGTTTTAAACTGGATCTTTAGGCACTTTGTTCCCAGCAGCCTGTCACAGAGACACATCATTTGTTCCCATTTCTTTAGCTGCATCTGTGAAAAACAGCTTCATAGTTTCAACTTTTTTCCACATTTACGTCAAAACTGCTTTCAGTTACCAAAAGAGTCAAATTAATATAAGAAATTCAGTTTAAAAAAAAGTCCTAATCCCAAAATAATGAATGTTATCACATCTAAAAGTAGGAAAAAACAGACAATAATAAGAATTATATGTTATTCAACATCAAGAAAAAGTAAATGAGATTCAATTTAAAGCTTAAAAAAGAATATAAGATATAATCTAATTACTAATTATGGAACAATTAATATAAATGAAATGATTAAAGTGTTTTATGCCAGCAGAAATGAATAATCTAGAAGCTCTTTGTGGGTTTTAGACTGGAATTAAGATTTGTTCCCATTTCTTTAGCTGCATGTGTGAAAAACAGCAAAGATAACACAGTGTGACAGACAGAAAACAGGATTTCTGCAGCAACAAGGTGATTCCCAAAGAGCTGTTAGCTGAAAACTCGGCATATCTCAGCATGGTGTGCAGTGTGTCCTTAAAACATTTGAGGAAACTGGACAAGTGGAGGACAGAAGAAGAAGTGTCAGGCCTAAAGAACTATCTCCAGCAGATGAACAGGATCTGAAAGTGATGTCCTTAAGAAAGAGGAAAACATCCAGCAAAGACCTGACACAGGAGCTGAGAGATGCATCTGGACCTTCAGCTGATCCATCTGCTGTTGGCCCAAGCCTCATCAGAAATGGGCTCCATGGAAGGGTGGCTGTCAAGAAGCCTGATCAGAAATGGGCTCCATGGAAGGGTGGCTGTCAGGAAGCCTGATCAGAAATGGGCTCCATGGAAGGGTGGCTGTCAAGAAGCTTGATCAGAAATGGGCTCCATGGAAGGGTGGCTGTCAAGAAGCCTGATCAGAAATGGGCTCCATGGAAGGGTGGCTGTCAGGAAGCCTGATCAGAAATGGGCTCCATGGAAGGGTGGCTGTCAGGAAGCCTGATCAGAAATGGGCTCCATGGAAGGGTGGCTGTCAAGAAGCCTGATCAGAAATGGGCTCCATGGAAGGGTGGCTGTCAAGAAGCTTGATCAGAAATGGGCTCCATGGAAGGGTGGCTGTCAAGAAGCCTGATCAGAAATGGGCTCCATGGAAGGGTGGCTGTCAGGAAGCCTGATCAGAAATGGGCTCCATGGAAGGGTGGCTGTTAGGAAGCCTGATCAGAAATGGGCTCCATGGAAGGGTGCCATAAAGCATAACACAGACATCATTCAAAGTTTACATGTGACAGGAGACTCTCAGCTTTAACCAGGGATTAAAGCAAAAAAAAGTCGTCTGACTGAAATTTTTAGCGATTAAACATCAGATTGAGTTCCCCCCCTTGTACCTCTTCGGAAACCAATGTAGCCATACCTCTGCCCTCAATACAGAACGTACATTGGTTCTATGCTAGGAATGGAGGGATAATGGAGATACTTGATCAGATGCCTCAGCAGACTGTATGATTCTATAACATGTGAAAGTGTGTCCTTTATGCTGTCCTAGCCCAATTTTACACATACCTTCCTAAGACCTAATGCAAGTGTTCAGTGATAAAAACTTTCACAGTGGATTACACACGCATTCATTTTAACCGCCTGGAAGGGGGGAAAAGTTTTAGTCTATGCATTCTTGTGGCAGGACATTAGATAGCTATTCTGGCTATTTAATGGCATTCCACAGAGTGTTAGCTTTGTGAAAAGGCTAAGTAGGTTAGTTTATGATGAACTGTAACTCCTGTAGTTGGCGCAGTGCAAAAATGCTAGAATTCTATAGAATAGAATTCTATAGAATATAATTCTATAGAATAGAATTCTACTGAATACCAAGTGGTTTTTAATTGAGCTGTGTTTATGGAGGCCTACACTGTCATAGGTGCCCTTCTTTTTGTTGATCACCTACAAATGAAAAAAAACAAACGAATTAAGTGCAGAGATTTATTGCTTTTGGGCTTGTTTTCAGGACGGCATTCGCTTATTTCTTAAAGTATATGCTATATTCTACATGAATTTTTATGAATTTTTATGTTGTAGAGTTGTGAATTTATTTCATCAATGGAGAAATTGAACAGCCTTGTTTTGTTGTCTACAGTAGTAGATCAACCCTCATCTTACATTGAAGCTCCCATATCAAGGAAGTGAAGGAGTGATAATAATAAACTCCTGGACTGTGTACAAACTTCCAAATGCATCGTTTTGTGAGTACAGACCATATTTGTACGACTGTAGGAGTTTGGTGTCATGGCATGTGATTTTAGTGTGGTAATTTTGGAGATACTGCCAGGGTCCATTAGCGCTTGTACGAAGCTATTCGGGATAACTCAGTAACTCAGCTGATGTTCAGCCAATATCGGAAAGACTTCAGGTGGGCTACTTGGCTGGATGTCACGGTTCAAATGACCCCAGGGTGAATCTACTCCGAACCATCACTTTCACAGACTTGACAAACGCCTTTTCTAATGGGGGTTTCCAATATGTAAAGGCCTCAGTTACCGGTCCAGCATTCCTTCTATATTGCTCAAACGAAATACTATTTTAAGGCGTGTATTTGTAAATTATAGCTAGCTAGGACTAATAATTACTGTAAGTCATTTTTCCACCCAGTTGTAGCCCCAGCCCCCACGCCCCGCCCCGCCCCCGCCGTTGACAACTCGTGTTCGTTTTTTTTTTTTTTGCCGCACCTTACTCATCATGGGAGGGCGCGGCTCAAACATAAAGGAATCAAAACAAATACTGCTGTTAATTTAATCTGTTACATCACATCAGTATTATAATAAAATCCATACACCAAACACCCGTCACAACCCACCCTCCCCTTTCTCGATCAGGACGATCTCCCAGTTGAGTTCAGCTGACGGAAATCCGTCACAGCGACGGAGAACTTTAATCCATGTTTAACTGACTCAAAGGGTTTGTTGATACATTATACAGCTTTGACACAACGGCAGTTTACGTTTTAGGGAGACTACATCTCAGCCGAGGTGTCTCTCCCACTCTGTTTCTCACTCTAAATTTGATACTGCACCAATTCCTCGAACAAATGTCTCTCATGTCCGAAATATCTGCCCGATCTGGACAAATTTTACTTCAAAACGTAGGTATTTTTGTCCTTTCACCCAAAGTCACACTCATTGAGCTCTGCCACACATATTTCTTACAAAGAGCCCAGAGATCGCCTCTCCATTTCCATTATAAAGGCCTAAAGTCATAGCCTGGGTGCCAGCCGAACTTAGCCCCGCCCATAAAAGTTTTGGTCGGGAAGTTTGGTCTGGCTCTGCTCAGTTGGGAAATCTCTATGCTCGACATCAAAAGAGTCGACCCAATCAGATTGCCAGGGCGGGCTTTATACGATGATGGACAGATGATCAACAGGGACATTATCGACTACGTCACTAAAGAGCGCTTGGTTTGACTTCGTTTGAAACAAACATGGCTGCCGCTGGAGAGCTAGGGTGTGTAGATTCTGCCATCGAGTCTGTTCTACAGGATCTCCACATTGCATTCATTTTGAAAGACGAACAGAGGAACGCGATAAAGGCTTTTATCGATAGAAAAGATGTTTTTACCGTCGTTCCTACAACAAGTGTGTGTCGCTTAATCTACGTCACATACTACGTTGCTCTGATTGGTTGTAGGTCTATCCAATTGAGCGAAGAGGCATTTTTTCTCCTGGTTCGGTTAAACACGCCCCATACTCAAAACTCTATCCAGCGGTATCAGACTCACATTCTGACTAGAATCGTGAGTATGACGTAGTCAGGCTACTAAAGTCATCAAATTCAGGTGAAAAATTATTTTAAAACTGCCATAAAAAACGAGCCAAACATAGTAGCCGAATGAAAATTACACCGCTGGCTTCTGCCGTCTCTTGGGGCGCTGACGGTTCAAGAATTATTCGGATACGACGTTTACTTTTCGAACAGCGACCGTTTGTTCGAGACAGTAGGCTACAGTCAAAATCAAAATTATAGTGTAATTTTAAGAAGCCATAGTGAGCGTACATGTCAGAGACGAGCCGCACCTGCTCCTGTTACCGGGGCAACGCCTTGTTAGCCTGCTCTGTTCTAATTTTCCAAATTCCAAAGAAGAGCTTTGGGATGTCCTTCAAGAAGCCTGGAGAACTACTCCTGAAGACTCCTTAAAGAAAGGACAGAAAGCTGTCTGAGAGGGTTCAGGCTGTGCTGGAGGAGAAAGGAGCTCAGAGCAGATATTCACTTTAAAGCTGCTCAGAACTGAACTAACTCTGGTTCTGCCTCAGATTCTGGGTTTATGTTCATGTTGGAACATGTTTCAGTGAATCTCTGCAGCTGTTACCATGGAAACATCTGCAGATATTCACTTTAAAGCTGCTCAGAACTGAACTAACTCTGGTTCTGCCTCAGATTCTGGGTTTATGTTCATGTTGGAACATGTTTCAGTGAATCTCTGCAGCTGTTACCATGGAAACATCTGCAGATATTCACTTTAAAGCTGCTCAGAACTGAACTAACTCTGGTTCTGCCTCAGATTCTGGGTTTATGTTCATGTTGGAACATGTTTCAGTGAATCTCTGCAGCTGTTACCATGGAAACATCTGCAGATATTCACTTTAAAGCTGCTCAGAACTGAACTAACTCTGGTTCTGCCTCAGATTCTGGGTTTATGTTCATGTTGGAACATGTTTCAGTGAATCTGTAGAGAAATGAGGGCTTGATCAGGACTTTTAACCATGAATAATTGGGACTCGGGCTGAATAACCACCTCCCACTCCACATCCTCGTATTGCTGACATATGTACGGTGTGAACTGAAGGCTCCCCTTCACACTCCGTCCTGCCATCACAGCAGATAAAGTTAATTTTAAATGCTGACACACAGAGTGTGAATGCAACAACACGAGCCATCTGCTTGGATCGCTACAAAAACTCATAACAAACATTGTTGTGATGCGACATGACGGCTGAGCTCTCTGTCATTTCCTCTGACATGTCAGATAATAGGATTATTGATAATCTGTCACCTCTGGTGCTTTATGTGTCGCTCTGCTTCAGTTGGGATATTTGAGTGAAAAGTGCCTCCAGTGTTCATGGATGTGTCCAATGCTCCATCGATCTGACCCGCTGTGTTTTTACCCGGTGAGGACCGTAAGCTGAAACCTGTGTGTACAGCATGCGCCTGAGGAGCTGTGGGCTGAGCACTGACGGCTGCTGCAGGTCATATCAGCAGAATCTCATGAAGGAGCTGCAAAACCTTCACCACAAAACCACTGATGGGCGACAGCTGCACGCTCGGATAAGAGCTGCTCCGACTTTTATTTATCTTCACGACTAAACTTACAGTTTTAATCCTCCCGTGTGCATCTGCTGCAGCTGTGAGTCAGCTGGAGGAGGTTTGCATGCTTTACACTAGGGATGGGAATTATTAAGATTCCAATTCCATTTTCGATTCTGCTTAACGATTCGGTTCTTTGTCGGTTCCCTTATCGATTCTCATTTGGAGAAAAAGGACAACAAACCGGTCGATTAGCATCAACTTTGTTTAGTTTAGAAGTAACACGAGTTTTTATATGTATTTTAATGCTTCTTCCACTCCCTGCTGCAATGCTTTTATTTGATGTAAAGCACTTTGAATTGTTTGTACATGAAATGTGTAATATAAATAAACTTTATTTGATTTGATTTGATTTGTTGGTCGTGAACACACAATTCATGTGAAAGCCCCTTATGAGGATTTCTGTCGCTTGTTGAAAGAAGTTTGCTCCAAAGTGGAAATGTTAATATGAGAGATATGTTAAAAAAGAATAGGTTTATTCTGGGGTGATAAAAACAAAGAATACAGCCAGACTTTTATGGTAAATGTGTTACAGCGTCAGTGTCTGCTTCAGTCGAGCTTCGCTGTGATACATTTCTTTTGATGTGGTTGCAAATAGAACTCGATATGTCGGAAACAAAGACTTCCTCTCCTTTGAGTGTTGATTCCTCCTCAGGATTTTCAGATATGATGGAAGGGTCACGGTCCTGCACACACAGACTTCTTCTTCTTCTGCTAATTAATGTCCCGATAAAAGCTCAGAAGAGGAATTCACAGCCCGCTCCTGATAAAAGCTGCAAAGACTGATAATGTGAACACAAATCAACTTTGTTATCTTGCGACTGATTCAAATGGTTGTGTAGAAAATGCCATTTCAAAGCCATTTCCTTATCTCAGCCGTGCACTACCGTTTAAAAGCTCTCCTTTTTGTGGAGCAATAAGATCATGAGATGCATGACAACTACTCCTTTGTTTTATCCGTTTCTTTCTCTTAGAGGATCTCTGGCGAGGATATTCCACGAGATGCAAGTGATGGACATGAGTGAGTGCCCTTTGCGTCAGCTCGGAGAACAAAGCGGTGGAAAGGAGCCCCGAGTTGATGATTGACAAGCTGCAGCTGAGCCCTCTGCAGGGCTGTTAATCTTCCTGTGTGAATGCTGGAATTATCTCACCGAACCTTTCTGCCCTTTCTCTAAGAGTGAGAAGTCAAGTTTAGGAATTAGATTACACAAGGACGTGCTTCACCCAGTGAAAGCAGCAGAAAGAAAGGATTCTTGGTGAAATCTCATCCGTCTAAGTGCTCACAGCAGTTTAATTCAATCTGAGGCTAACTAGACTTTACCAGAGCAGTGGGGTGAAGGGAAGAGGTGGAGGCTATTAAGCAAAGGTGAAACCCACCTGGGGAACAACCCGGTGTCAGAATGCAAAGGAAATAAACTTTATTCTCTCTGTAAGGATTTCATCTGCGACTTTACACTGGAAAAAATCAAAGTCTTACCAAGTATATTTGTCTCATTTTTAGTCAAAATATCTCATTACACTTAATATAAGACACAACTGCCTAACAAGCACCATTTCAGCCAGATATAGGGACTTGTTTTAATACAATACATCTGGAATATCTTGTTAAATGAAAAAGTCTTGAAAAGAAATAGTTTTGAGTCGGATTTCATATGAAACAAGCTTTTTTTACATTTGAAGAGGTTTTTAAGCTAATTTCAAGATCACTTTTATCTCAAAAGTCCTAAATATCACATTTTATTTCAAGAAATCTGGACAAGCCGATTTTCACTAGTTCCATTGGCAGACTTCTTTGCTTATTTCAAGCAGAAACGTCTTTAATTTGATGTTTTCTTTAACTTATTTTTTTCCAGTGTAAGAACCAGCTGACCAACACTGGGTGTGTTTGGATGAAAGAAGCAGTGAGGACTGGAGTTAACTGAAGGCTTCCTCTGCACAGATGCACATACAGCAGGTTACAGTTCCTCTGAGCAGCTGCCTGAAGGTGATGGAGCTGCTGGATTCCTCCTTCTGACAGCTTTACGCTTGAACTGTTTTGTTTTTGTATCACGGGCCTGCCTCCCTCCACCTTCCTCAGCCCTCTGGCCAGAGACCGGGTTCCGTTTTTTTCCCAGAACATCAATGATTCTTTTAATTTTTCTGTTTCACGGTCCCTGATGTTTCAAAGCCGTACAGAGCAAGCGTTTTCTGAAATCAGTGGCTCCCAGCTAAAACAAACAACTTGTCACAGCTCAGCACACTCCAAACACACAACGCGCCGTGCAGTTTAACGAGTTAAGTTCAAACACAGGTGCAGTAAAAACAGCGCTGCGGGCAGGCATCGGGTCCAAAAACAGTCAAAAAGATCTGTGAGGATTTATCAAATGCTCAGACACAAGCTAGCACATTCAAACATGTGATGTGAGTGAAGACGAGGGGATGATCTGAGCTGTAAGCGCGTGCAGCCGTCTGAATAATCGCTGCTGAACAGAACACCAAAGCAGCGGCAGAAGTGATGCACTGAAGCTACAGAGTTCATGTCAGTTGTTTTCTGAGTTCACCGCAGAACTTTCATCTTTTACAGCCGCTGCAGCGTTCTGCTTCCTGGAGCTCTGCGCAGCAATGAGGTCATAAATCCTCAACAGAACACTTGTTCTGCACAGGGAACTTCAAGGACAAACAGGCACATAAAACCAGACATGCAAAACACTGAGAAGTTACTCCATGACTGCAGAATCTTAGATTAGCTTAGATTATTTTAGATTAGCTTAGATTATTTTAGATTATCTTAGATTATTTTAGATTAGCTTAGATTATTTTAGATTATTTTAGATTAGCTTAGATTATCTTAGATTATTTTAGATTATTTTAGATTATCTTAGATTATTTTAGATTAGTTTAGATTATCTTAGATTATTTTAGATTAGCTTAGATTATTTTAGATTATTTTAGATTAGCTTAGATTATTTTAGATTAGCTTAGATTATTTTAGATTAGTTTAGATTATTTTAGATTAGTTTAGATTAGCTTAGATTAGTTTATATTATTTTAGATTAGTTTTAGATTAGCTTGGTGTTGTGAAGGAGCAAGGATCTGACCAAGCTCATGGGGTGAGTGAGTGCAGCTGAGGAGAAAACTACAGGTGAAGTGAATGAAGGTGGATGAGCAAACAGAAACTGTGGGGAAGACCACGGCAAAACTAAATACAAGACCTGAACGAAGAAAACTAAGACATGAAATAAATTAAAACATGATAAAAGACAAAACTAAGAACTCAAAACATGGGGAAAATGACAGTTTTAAAGGGTGTCGCCATGGAACGGGTCAGAAAGGCCAAGTTGTTGGGTGTGATGATCGATGAAACCCTTTCCTGGTCCACACATATCAATAGAATGGTGTCTAAAATGAGCAGTAATATTTCAATGATAAGAAGGGGAGCTCGCCTGGCCTGCTGACCGGATCAACAGTAAAACTGGCGCTACAGTCGTTAGTTCTATCCAGTCTCCATTACTGTCCAACAATATGGTCCATTTATTTGTTTCTCTTTATATTCTTTTATGTATTTTTAATGCTTCTTCCACTCCCTGCTGCAATGCTTTTATTTTATGTAAAGCACTTTGAATTGTTTGTACATGAAATGTGCTATATAAATAAATATGATTTGATTTGATTTGATTTGATTTGAAGGCAAGACTTGGATAAACTCCAGCTTTCCCAGTACAGGGCGGCAGTGTGGAGTGGATGCATGCCGCTCTGTCTCGGATAAAAGTTGATCAAAGGTTGGCATGCAGCCTGGTGACATTTTAGTTTAACATCTGGCGCGTTGGTAAACCCAACAATTTGTTAATACACCTAGGACCCACCAAAACTAGACATGGCTACGTTACCAGATATGCTTCTGGTGTTCACTTTACTCTGCCTTAAAGAAAACTACAATATACAGAGCTGTAACACACTGGAATAAGCTCCCGTTACATTTAACCATGATTAACAAGAAAGTAACCTTCAAGAAGAAACTAAGAGAAGCTGTAATTAGCAGGGAAATCAATTTTTAGCTCGTTGGCCTATTCTGAAACTCCCCAGTGTTTAGAATGAAATGTTTTGTTGTTTTGTTTTTTGCAACAAATTAATGGTTGAATTGCATTATATCTCAGTTCCGTTTTGTTAGATTTGGTTGTGTTTTAATTGTTTTAATTGTAATGATTGTGTTTTATTTTATTGGATTATGTTTGTAGTTTCAAGTGTGAATATTTGGATCCCAGGAAGAATAGCTGTGGTGAGGACCAATGGGGATCTGTAATAATAGATAGAATAAAACAAAAATCATTCATCCTGATGTCACATTAACCAGCAGCTTTTTCATCATCTTGATTAAAAACACAATTAAAACCTGAATAAGTCTGATGACTCATTCGGGTTTGGTTTAAGGTAATGCCCCCCCCTCAGTCTGTGGAGAGGCCCAATCAGAGCAGAGTCACTGGATTAATGAATAAACACGACTGAGAACCCCCCCCCCCCCCCCCAATGATGACTGGATCCATCATGTCTGCAGCACGTGTTTCATTAAGTCTGTATCAGGAAGCGGCTGCGTGTTCGGGTCCATTTCATTTGTGTCACACTGCTGTGCGTCTCCCCTGTTGGTGCTGATGACAGGAAAACACTCCGCTGTTGTTTTAGATTCACCAAATAATTACTTCTTCATCATGAGAAACAGCTTGTCGCATTGCTCGCAGAATAATTATTTCTTATCCGACGCCTGCAAACAGAGTGAAGACGTGAGCGAGCAGCTGTGTTGACGCGGCGCGGTGGCCCTGATGCGGTCGTTCGGCCCGGCTCCACGTAAATGTTTATGAAACAGTTAATAAAGCTTTTAAAAGTTTTTCAGTTAGAAAGCAATCTGCTCAAACTAATTGAAGAACACGGACGGAAATTAACCAGCCAATAGAGAGAGTCTGATGCCACCAGATCGGTTTTAAAGTTTTAAAAGAGATGCTTTCTGCCCTTTTTCAACAGGTTGACACGGTGTCCTGAAGTCTTGATGAAATGTCGTCAGAGAATGAATCCCTCTTCTCTGCAGGGTCTGTCTCACTCAGTGGGGTTACATGGCACTGAAAGGATCGGATTATTGGCTAAATTACAATCAGACTGAGTTATTAAGTGCATGTAGACACCTTAATCTGACTAAGAGTTGGATCGGATCGGATTATTGGCTAAATTACAATCAGACTGAGTTATTAAGTGCATGTAGACACCTTAATCTGACTAAGAGTTGGATCGGATCGGATTATTGGCTAAATTACAATCAGACTGAGTTATTAAGTGCATGTAGACACCTTAATCTGACTAAGAATTGGATCGGATCGGATTATTGGCTAAATTACAATCAGACTGAGTTATTAAGTGCATGTAGACACCTTAATCTGACTAAGAATTGGATCGGATCGGATTATTGGCTAAATTACAATCAGACTGAGTTATTAAGTGGATGTAGACACCTTAATCTGACTAAGAATTGGATCGGATCGGATTATTGGCTAAATTACAATCAGACTGAGTTATTAAGTGCATGTAGACACCTTAATCTGACTAAGAATTGGATCGGATCGGATTATTGGCTAAATTACAATCAGACTTAGGGCGTATTCAGACCAGGAAAGTCCGATAGTTCACTTGATTTGGTCCGAACCTTTTTTTTTCATTTTGGTGCGGTTCGCTTTCAGACTGTACATTTCAGTAAACAGACCAAAATATGTCAACAAAGCCACGCGCCCTGAAGTCGTTCGGCTATCGGTCAGAATCGACACGCGCAACACAAAGTGCTGAGTTCAAAAGTGAATGTAGTCATGGACGCTTTCCGTGCCGTTATTGCTTTTAATATAATCAAAACTATATGTTTTTTCAACGTTTTGCTATTTTCACAACTGTGTAATTACTGCTGCTGCTGTACAAGTAATTTATCAACAACGACGACAAAGGGCAAGGCAGCTACGGAGGATAACGCTGATGTGTGCTCAAGCTGAGACAATTCGGGCTCTTCAAGCAAGACGTATCTGCCCAAACGTCCACAAGAGCACGGGTCTCCTCTTCGGCCCACGTTTGTCCCCTACTCATTTTCGGTCTAGAAATATTATTTTCGGTCTTTTGTTAGCTTTACCACAGCCGGTCTAGTAATTAGAAGAACGACGCTCTGTTCTGTCGGGTCTGCTTGTTTGGTCCGGACCAGAGTTCGGTGGTTTGTATTCAGACCATCCCAAAAGGTCCGAACCAACGAAAATCTGGTCCGTTTGGTCGTTTGGTCCAAACGAGGTAGGTGTGAATACGCCCTTATTCTGACTAAGAATTGGATCGGATCGGATTGATGCTCGCAGCGATGGTCCGACCGGCATAAAAACACGCCGCTGCGTGCGCAACGACCTCGATCAGTGTGCAATTATGTTTGGCTCTCATTAGTCAAAAGGAATTCCGGAAAAATGGGAAAAAGTGGGAAAATTGTGGTTGGGAAAATGCATTGAAAAGCACTTAACGAGCCAAAATGGCCTATTTTAGAGGCCTTATAACTCAGCCATACAGCATCACACAGACCTCATTCAAAGTCTATATGTGACAGGAGACTCTCGGCTTTAACTGAACCAAAGGGTTTGTTGATACATTATACAGCTTTGACACAACGGCAGTTTACGTTTTAGGTAGACACATCTCAGCTGAGGTGTCTCTCCCACTCAAATCCCCACTCTAAATTCGATACTGCACCAATTCGTCGAACAAATGTCTCTCATGTCCGAAATATCTGCCCGATCTGGACAAATTGTACTTCAAAATGCAGGTATCAGTCACACTCATTGAGCTCTGCCACACATATTGCTCACAAATCGCCTCTGAGCCCAGAGGTCGCCTCTCCATTTCCATTATAAAGGCCTAAAGTCATCAAATTCAGGTGAAAAATTATTTTAAAAAACGAGCCACACATAGTAGCCGAATGAAAATTACACCGCTGGCTTCTGCCGCCTCTTGGGGCGCTGACGGTTCAGTAATTATTCGGATACGACTTTTACTTTTCGAACAGCGACCGTTTGTTCGAGACAGTAGGCTACAGTCAAAATTTTAGTCTAATTTTAAGAAGCCATAGTGTGTGCACATATATCAGTTTGCTCTCTGTCTAACACAGACGAGCTGCAGCTGGTTCCGTCTCCGTAGCAACGCCTTGTTAGCCTGCTCTGTTCTGAGACTGCTTATGAGGGCAGAGCCAAGATGGCTGCCCTGTTATAACAGCTGAATGTTATTAATCGGATCTGCGTTTCTCATTTAAACTGATGCCCAAAATTCAATGGGAAAATCGATTGAAAAGCACTTAACAAGCCAAAAATGCCAAAAACTGCCCTATTTTGGAGGTGTCATAACTCAAGGCAAGGCAAGGCAATTTTATTTATAGAGCACAATTCATACACAGGGCAATTCAAAGTGCTTTACAGCTACATAAAATCACAAGAAGGCAATAAAACCATTAAAAAGGAATAAAAAAAAAAAACTAAAAGAAAGAAATTAAAAAAGAAAGAAATTTAAGACCCATTAAAATAATCATTAATTAATTAAAAAGTGAAGAGTGCAGATAAAATACTTTCAGGTGTCATATGCACAGCTAAATAGAACTGTTTTCAGCCTGGATTTAAACATTGTCAGAGTTGAGGCCTGTCTCACATCTTCTGGAAGACTGTTCCAGATTTTAGGGGCATAAAACTGAAACGCAGCCTCACCTTGTTTAGTCCTGACTCTGGGCACCAGCAGGAGACCCCTCCCTGAGGTTCTCAGAGCCCGAATTGGTTCATATGGCTCTAACATGTCAGAGATGTACTTTGGCGCTTGACCGTGAAGAGACTTGTACACAAGCAGAGCTGTTTTAAAGTCTATTCTCTGAGCGACAGGAAGCCAGTGCAGAGACCTGAGCACTGGACTAATATGGTCGTATTTCCTGGTTCTAGTCAGGACTCGAGCAGCAGCATTCTGGATGTACTGCAGCTGTCTTACAGCCCGTTTAGAGAGCCCAGTGAGCAGGCCGTTACAGTAGTCTAACCTGCTGGAGACAAACGCATGGATCAGTCTCTCTAAGTCTGGTTTAGACACTATTCCTTTGATTCTGGCAATGTTTTTTAGATGGTAAAAAGCTGCTGATGTTACAGATTTAATGTGGCTGTTAAAGTTCAGGTCTGAGTCCAATATTACCCCGAGATTTCTAACTTGATAGTTAGGTTTTAGAGAGAGAGTCTCAAGGTGACTGATAACACTTTCTCTTTGTTTCTGTGGGCCACAGACAATGATTTCAGTTTTGTCTGAGTTTAGCTGGAGGAAATTGTTTTGCATCCACACACTGATCTGTTCGATGCAGCGAGACAATGTATCTACAGGCCCATGTTCTCCTGCCGTCAGTGACACGTAGATCTGAGTGTCATCTGCATAATTGTGGTAGGACACATTATAGCAGCGTATTAGCTGGCCTAGTGGAAGCATGTACAGATTGAACAATACGGGTCCCAGGATTGACCCCTGGGGAACCCCACAGGTCATAGTCATTTGGTCTGAGACACAGTTACCAATTTCAACAAAATATTTCCTGTCCTCCAGATAGGACTTGAACCAGTTTAAAGCACGACCAGAGATTCCCACCCAGTCTTCTAACCTCTGTAATAAGATCGCATGGTCAACTGTGTCAAAGGCAGCACTCAGGTCCAGCAGAACTAAGACTGTGACTCTACTTGCATCTGTGTTCAGGCGGATGTCATTTGTCACCTTGATCAGAGCTGTCTCAGTGCTGTGGTGGGGCCTAAAGCCTGATTGGAAAGTATCAAAAGCATTGTTAGACAGGAGAAAGTCACTAAGCTGTTGGTATACAACTTTTTCTAGGACTTTGCCTAAGAATGGCAGGTTTGATATGGGCCGGTAGTTGTTCAGTACTGTGGCATCAAGATTGCTCTTCTTTAGAAGAGGCTTAATGACAGCGGTTTTTAAGGCCTTTGGAAATGTTCCAGTCTGGAGTGAGATGTTGACTAGATGAGCAAGTTGTGGTAACAAACTGCTCAGCACAGACTTTAGGAATCTAGTGGGCAACTCATCAAGGCAGCACGTTGATGAACTCAGACTGCAGATGGTCTCTTCGACTGTTTTGTCAGTAACAGGTGTGAAATGTGTCAGCTCTAGGTGTCTAGCTGGCTGCAGAGTAGTTATTTGTGTTGCGGAAATTATTGCATTTTTAATGCCTTGAACTTTGTCATTAAAGAATATTGCAAACTCATTACACTTGGATGTAGAAATGAGTTCTAAAGGCAGTGAAACTGGAGGGTTTGTTAATCTGTTTACTGTAGCAAACAGGACACGAGAGTTGTTACTGCAGTTTTTGATGATTTCAGAAAAATAACTCTCCCTTGTTCTACGCAAAGTCTGGTTGAACACACATAGCTTTTCTTTGTAAGTCTCATAATGAACCTGGAGCTTTGACTTGCGCCATTTCCGTTCAGCTCTCCGGCACTCCCTTTTCTGTGCCCTGACCGACTCTTCTTTCCTCCATGGCGCCCTTTGCCTACTTTTAACCATTCTAACCTTGACAGGAGCAATGGTATCCAAAACATTTAAGAGACTTGATGTGTAAGAGTTCAACAGATCATCAACATCAGAACACGGGGTGTTCTCAAACCTAATCATTTCCATAAACTGTGTCCCTGTTCTGTCATTTATGAGTCTTCCCCGAACAACTGCAGACCCAGCTGGTGTTTTGGGTAAAGTAGATAGGTCGAAGAAAACACAGAAATGATCAGATAAAGCAACATCGACGACATTCACGTTTGAAATAACAACACCCCTTGAAATGAGCACATCTAGAGTGTGCCCTCTGTTGTGGGTGGGCTCAGTCACATGCTGAGTTAGACCAAACATTTCAAGGACAGCAGTGAGCTCTTTAGCTTCCTTGTTATGCGTTACGTCCACATGCACATTCAAGTCCCCTGTTATGACTAAACAGTCAAAAGCAGTGCACACAATTGAAAGTAGTTCAGTAAAATCATCAATAAAACAATTCTGTGGTGGTTTATAAATGGTGATATACAGTATGGAAGATTGTTTTATCTCCATTTTGAATGACACATACTCAAATGATGAAAAAAACCCAAATGACAACTTGTGGGTGGGTATATTGTCCCTGAACATGGCACAAACACCCCCACCCCTCTGGTTTTCTCGTGTTTCAGACACAAAATTGAAGTGAGGTGGACTAGACTCAATCAGGACTGCATTTGCTGTGTTTTTGTCGAGCCACGTCTCAGTTAAAAACATAAAATCAAGATTGTGAGAGGAAATAAAACTATTAATTAAGAATGATTTGTTACTTAAAGATCTGACATTGAGTACTGCGTGTTTGAGATTAGTTATAGTTGAACCGGATGCTGTGTTCTTGCAAGGGATATGGATAAGGTTTCTCTGATTGGACAGTCTGATTGTCTCTCTCTTCACTCCATCCTTGGACCTCTGGTTGAGATGGTGTTTACCAACACAGAGGCCCTTAGTGTCCTAGACAACAGCATTGACGCTGTTGGAAATGACAGCTGTGGGCACCGTGGGGGCGGGCCAAGCTGGGGGGGCTTTGGTTGATGGAGTAGGCTGGGGAGGGAGAGGGGCTCGATGCTTCTTTGAGGATAGAATTCTTGATCTTGCCATGTTTGGCGTGAGAGGAACCATTTTAATCCCCGATTTCACCAAGCTTTCAAGGTGATCAGGAAATCTCCTGGGTGACGGTGGAGAAGAGAACGATGGTGAAACATCTCTGGAGGGTGTAGATGCAGCAGGTGGGTCCCAGGCCTGTGGTGAGGCCCGTGGTGAAGGCGATGGTGGAGCTGCTGAATCCTGTGTTCGGGATGCTGGAGGTGCTGCTGTGGCTGCTGTGGCTGAATCCTTTGCTGGGTCCTTGGGTGGCGAGGCAGGAGCTCTTCTCTGGCTCGTCTTCTCTCTCGGCGGCAGCACAGGACCCGGTCCTGGTCCTGGTCCTGGTCCTGGCCCTGGCCCCTTCTGATGCCTCAGAGCGTGGAGAAGATTATCCGTCAGTCGTCTCACTCCACCTCTGTTCAGGTGTGGGCCTTTTCTTTGAAAGAGATCATCTCTTTGCCAGAAAAGATTAAAGTTCTCAATGAAATGAGGTCCTCTGGACTCACAGACTTTGGACAGCCATGTGTTCAACTGAAGCAGCCGGCTGAATTTGTTGATCCTCCTGTCGATGTTTGGGAGAGGTCCACTTATGAATGTTGGTATTGTCACTTTATCAAGACTCTCAAACAGTTTCTCAAAGTCTTTTTTTAAGATTTCAGACTGATTCTCTCTGATGTCCACTGCACCCACGTGCACAATCAGCTGTTTCACCCCTTGGTGTTTTGCCAGTACCTCTGGTAGTAATCTTGTGATGTCAGAGACAGTGGCACTTGGATAGCTGCATGTAACCATTCTGTTTATGTTTATATTAGATATGGCTCCGTCTCCAAGCACAAGAGTATCTTTGACCTTGACACTCGGCACAGTTTCTCTGTCCATCTGCTTCTTTGTACCGTCTCTCTGTCTGTTACACTCAGTCACATTTGGCTCTGACAGTGGTAAAAATCTGTTTGTTAACTTTATTCCGGGTGATGTTACATATTCTCTGTTGATACCAACAGTTTGACGATTCTTCGGCTTTGCACCAAGTCCATCATACGTGCCTTTACAGAGTCTTGGAAAAGACACAGTATCATTTAGCTTTAAGTTGGAGGTAGCAGTTTTTTCACCCTTTCCTTTGGAAGTAAATGTGGACTTCTTACCACTGGATTCCATTGGGAGCGTTTCATGAAGTCCCATTTCAGTTTCTAAGGCAAAAATCCTTACTTGTAGCGCCCAAATTTCTTGTTGATATATCCGACAGTTTTCACAGGGCATGTTGAAAGGATTGTAGTCGCTGACTCGTCAGATAAGATGTAAAAAGAATAAAAATTATTTTAAAAAGTCTTGGTTCACTTAAAAGAAAAAGAATAAAATTATATCCAAGACTTGTGGAAAGAAGTAAAATGATTTAAAAGCAAATAAAGCGATAAGCAGCAGGAGGAAGCAGAGACACGTCTGCACTCTTCAGAAGCAGGAAGCAACCTCAGCCATACGACATCACAGAGACCTCATTCAAAGTTTATATGTGACAGGAGACTCTCGACTTTAACTTAACATTAACTAACTTATCGATTGGGTGGGCAGTAGATTGGCACCCATCCAAATTTCTTCAGAAATTTTCTAGTTCTTAATGTAATTTAGCCAATTATCCGATCCTTTCAGCGCCATGTGACCCCACTGAGTGACCCTTAAAGAACATTATAAGCCTGTTAGGGATCATACAGAATCCCACCTGAGAGCTCAGACCACAGCTTATTTTACTGAAACTATGGCAGTAATATCTTCTGCCTTCTTTCTGGCTGTATTCCACAGGACTTTGTATGATGTGAAGTCTAATATTTCCACCTCTGTTAGCATGATTTGAACACACATGTAAAGATTCTGCAGACAGAAGATGAAGTCCCGTCCACAGATAACTGATGAGTGCTGTGAGGCTGTGGTTCGCTCGTCTTTCTGCTGGTCCGGGGCTGCTGACAGCTGGAGGACAGGTGACCGGGAACCCAAACACAAACCACTGCTCTGAAAACCAAAGGGAAGACCAGCGGCTGAGCCTCAGCTCACGGTTTTAATGAGCGACTCACTCATTAGTGCAGTTTTGCTGACCTGAAGCTGATCTTCTTGTACCCGTAAACGTGGCCTTTGTCAGAGAAACGTCCTGCAGCTTTCCCAGTAACACGCATTATTATTCCAGTCTGCTCTGCGGCTGTGCTTTTGTCTGAGCTTCTCAATTTCTCACTTCCACTTGAGAGCAAGCTGTTGGTTAATTGGATTTTTCTTCCTCAGCCAGCGAGCGGAGGCGTGCGGCGGCGGCAGGACGCACACACACAACGCACACACACAACGCACACACACAACGCACACCGAATGCATTCGTGTTGGGCCCGGACAATATGCTAACCGCAGCTGCTGTCCACTCACGTCTTCTAATCGTTGTAATTATTGTGAGTGAGATGATGCCGGTTGATGTGAGAGAGGCAGGTCAGGGAGGCAGAGCCAACTGTGAATTAATATCACACTTTGCACATTTCTGTGACTCGTGTTCTAACATGTGAGGGCATCCGGAGAGGACGGCTGCTTTCATCTCCTAATGTTCCTCAGAGCAGGTTTTATGGGACTTTCATGTTAGCGGAGGAATAAATTCATCTTTACACTCTTTAATGAATGTGCTCACGCCCAGAAGAGGAGCAAACACAAGCTGGAGAGGCTCCGGGTTCCAGTGTTTACACATCAAACTGTCTCATTACTTATGGAACAGACACAAAACTAAGTGAACCCCTGATCCAGCAGCTGGTAGCAGCAGTGAGTGAGAAACTAAGTGAACCCCTGATCCAGCAGCCGGTAGCAGCAGTGAGTGAGAAACTAAGTGAACCCCTGATCCAGCAGCTGGTAGCAGCAGTGTGTGAGAAACTAAGTGAACCCCAGATCCAGCAGCTGGTAGCAGCAGTGAGAAACTAAGTGAACCCCTGATCCAGCAGCTGGTAGCAGCAGTGTGTGAGAAACTAAGTGAACCCCTGATCCAGCAGCTGGTAGCAGCAGTGAGAAACTAAGTGAACCCCTGATCCAGCAGCTGGTAGCAGCAGTGTGTGAGAAACTAAGTGAACCCCTGATCCAGCAGCTGGTAGCAGCAGTGTGTGAGAAACTAAGTGAACCCCAGATCCAGCAGCTGGTAGCAGCAGTGTGTGAGAAACTAAGTGAACCCCTGATCCAGCAGCTGGTAGCAGCAGCGAGTGAGAAACTAAGTGAACCCCTGATCCAGCAGCTGGTAGCAGCAGTGTGTGAGAAACTAAGTGAACCCCTGATCCAGCAGCTGGTAGCAGCAGTGAGTGAGAAACTAAGTGAACCCCTGATCCAGCAGCTGGTAGCAGCAGTGAGTGAGAAACTAAGTGAACCCCTGATCCAGCAGCTGGTAGCAGCAGTGTGTGAGAAACTAAGTGAACCCCTGATCCAGCAGCTGGTAGCAGCAGTGAGAAACTAAGTGAACCCCTGATCCAGCAGCTGGTAGCAGCAGTGAGAAACTAAGTGAACCCCTGATCCAGCAGCTGGTAGCAGCAGTGAGTGAGAAACTAAGTGAACCCCTGATCCAGCAGCTGGTAGCAGCAGTGAGTGAGAAACTAAGTGAACCCTTGATCCAGCAGCTGGTAGGAGCAGTGAGTGGGAAACTAAGTGAACCCCTGATCCAGCAGCTGGTAGCAGCAGTGAGTGAGAAACTAAGTGAACCCCTGATCCAGCAGCTGGTAGCAGCAGTGAGAAACTAAGTGAACCCCTGATCCAGCAGCTGGTAGCAGCAGTGAGTGAGAAACTAAGTGAACCCCTGATCCAGCAGCTGGTAGCAGCAGTGAGTGAGAAACTAAGTGAACCCCTGATCCAGCAGCTGGTAGCAGCAGTGAGTGAGAAACTAAGTGAACCCCTGATCCAGCAGCTGGTAGTTTCTGACCTTGGGGTGACCTTTAACCTTTAACGTGCTAACTGAGGCCCGCAGAGTCTGAGATGTAGCTCTTGGGTTTCTCAGTTTCTGTTCAGTAAATAATAACTCAGGATTCTCTAATTATGTTTGACACATAAAACTTCAGATTCCATCTGATTACCTGTTAAAATATTCGTTGTCAACACGAACAATAAAAAAAACTCAAGTGAAAAACATCTGGAAGAAACGATCCAGATGGTTAGATTCCACATACTGAGTCTGAACTCATTCTTCTTTTTCTCAAGGAGGAAGATGAACAGGGGCTCCTGTGCCTGTTGCCAACGGCAACCACACTGTCAGCTTCCTGTCAGTCTGAGCCCCGTTCACGCTGGCTGTGGGGGGGGGATTATTCTAACATCACCTGAGCTGGTCCGACGCTGTAATCCAACATGAAAAATGTTTCGGATCCTGCATGAAAGAAGCTCTTTTTATTCTGAAGAAATGTGCAGAAATGTGTTTGCTGGAAACATGGCAACATCTGAAATAAAATACCAAGAAAAAAGATTATTCAAAGTAAGAAGATGCTGTAAAAGCACATTTTTACCACAGATTTATGGAAACGTATCATTTAAATACCCCTGAGTGCCAGCGGTGCATCACATCTGCACATGAAGACGCAGTGTTTGGTGACTCTAACTCACCTTCAGCCAGGAGTCCTGTGAGATGCTTCTGGCTTCCTCTTTTTGGCTTCGTGCTGCCGTCTGTCCGAGTCCATTACAGGCCACATCCTGTCATTTCCTGCTGGTTAAAATCCCACCTGGAACAATGAGTTGAATCACCCTGCAGTGGATATTTCATTCCCTATCACTCTCTCTTTGTAATATTGCTGCCCGATAAATGGGTCTTATTATATCCAGTCCCCCAAACATCCCCCCATAGTCCTGTTTTGGACTGTTTTTGGCAGCGGTGGTAATTCAGCCAAAGCTAAGGTATGGCAAGGTCACTATAGTCACATGACTACAGTATCAATAAATCAATAAATATACAATAATCACCACAAAAGTCTGCTATGTAGCTTATCTGTGTGCAGTCTCACTCACATAGCCGCTAACTTAACAATGGACTTGTCTCCGTCTCCCTGTTAGCATTAGCATTAGCATTAGCGGCGGAGGTGCTGAAGTGGACAGCCTCGTTATAGTCGGGTCATTCTGTGACCATCCTCTGGCAACAATGTTTTGATGATTGATTTGACCTCTATGGACCCTTTAGAAAAGATTTAGCCCCCATGTCCCTCCCAAAAATCCCGGCATTTTTTGCTAGAGAGCCAAATTCAAAATGGCGCCCGGCGCCATCTCTAAAAAATAACTTTTGATCTGAATGACCTAGAATCACGTATGAAGGCACTTTTTCATACAAGTCAACCATGAGGACTCAAATCTGACATCATTTTGATATTACAACTTTGTTTTGAACGCAAAATTCAAGATGGCTGCCATCTAGTACAGCGGTTCTCAACCTTTTTAGGCCGTGTTCCCCCAAAACAATCATATTTGGACTGGGGACCTAGAATCATGTATGAAGGCACTTTTTCATACAAGTCAACCATAAGGATTCTGAATCTGACATTATTTTAATCATCAAACCTAGTTTTGACACTGGTGGGTGAGAGCTCTTCCTCCTCCTCCAGTTCTTCAACCCATGGTGGCCATTGGATGAGTTTTATAGATTTAATATCTTCCCTGATCCGCTCAGCCACATTGTGCACCTGTTGCTCATTGCTGACGCCGATGGAGTTTAGTGCTGCCTCAACATATGACCCACCACCAGACGTGTCATAGACTAGGTCACTCTGGTTCCTACATTGGACCCATCATCACCCTTTTTTTTTTGGTGATAAATAAATCTAAAGTTCTCTGCTTCCTTTTCATATTTTACATTAATTAGTAAACAACAAATCCCGCTAATAACATCAGCTTTGACCTCCAGGCTCTGTCATCTCGTGGGAGGGAGTTGGGAGATGCCACATTTCAAAAGGGAAGATGATACTTAGATCAATCGATTGTGTTGTTCAGAATTTCATTTGTAGTTCATTTATATGTATTAAATAATAGAATAATCAATACAAATTGACACAGAGTAATTCCATAAATTCATTTAAAAAAAAAAAAAGAAAAACGAACATTTACATTTTCCCCTGGAGCCAAGGTGTAGCAGCTGCCGTACCCAATGGACGTCCATGGTTTTTGGCCACCAAAGCAAGCGACTGAACATCTTTCAGCTCATCGACCTTGAGTTGAAGTCAGCGAAGCCTTAAAATGGCTGGAGTTGAACAGTGAATGTCAAAAAACTGAATACACTCATACAACTCGTATATTTCCTTCTCCCCATCCCCAAAATGTAAGAAATTTTTGGTTTTCAAAAGGATGGTTTCTAAATGCAATTTTTGAGGGCTGCAAGTATTTATAATTTGTGAAGGATTTTGTGTTAGTTATGATTTTGCTTCATTTTTCTTCTATTTTTTTTGCTTTATTGGATGCAATTCTGTTTTTTTTTGTCTTTTTTACTATTATCTTTTCTTCTTCTACTTTAGTATTTGTAAAAATATAGGCTGATGGATGGCTTAATTTTGTTCAACAGGACAGGCTTAAATATAAGCATAAACAACTTAACTTAACAAATGCTGTGATTGTACTGAACACATTTGTTGTTTACTGTGTGACTGAATAAAACAAACAAACAAACAAACAAACAAACAAATCCTGCCCGGTTCAGTCCACACTGCCAACACTTAGACCCGTTTATGGGTTAATCATTGCTAGTGATGGACACTTTAAGCCTCTAAAGAAGCAGTCACAGTTGGGCTTTTTGGAGGATAAACATTTAATTAATGTAATTTACATCTTTCCAGTCAGAAGAAGCTTTTCTGTGAGCAGAAAACACGCAGGAAGCAGCAGTAAAAAGCGTCTGACAGCTCGTTGGATCTGCCCACAGGGGTTTGAGTAGGGTTGCCAACCGTCCCTTGAAAAACTAAATCGTCCCGTATTTAGAAACAACAGCACTTTGTCCCGTATTACTGTAAAATAGTCAGTATCATGGCAATGGAAATGAATAACGGGGCTTTATATGAAAATGTACGGTTAACTTGTTCCCAGGCCCTGTCCTGCTCTGTGACCAATGAGCTGACAGCATATTCACACACCAGAATACGCTGTCAGCTCATTGGTCGAGGAGGTACTGTTGCTCATGGAGAAGATAGCGGAAGACAACAAGGCAGCAGCCTGGGACAGTAAGCAGACAGCTTTAAGCAGTGGTGGACAAAGTACTTGAGTTAAAGTATTAATACTCATGGTCAAATCTTACTAGACTACAAGTTCAAAATTTTAATTAAGTTAAAATACTGAAGAACTTACTTTTAAAAATACTTAAGTATTCAAAAATACAAAGTACGTTTTCTAATATCAGTACATTGCTGTATTGTTTTCTGAATGCTTTTACAGAACCATGTAACTCTCTGAAACCACTTAATGTAGACTTTTTGCACCACTCTGCTACAAAATAACAACAACAGGGCAGCTCTGAGCTAACAGCTAACA
The DNA here is from genome assembly GCF_027942865.1 of Odontesthes bonariensis. Taxonomy (NCBI): domain Eukaryota; kingdom Metazoa; phylum Chordata; class Actinopteri; order Atheriniformes; family Atherinopsidae; genus Odontesthes; species Odontesthes bonariensis. The sequence continues at coordinate 37,480,965 of NC_134517.1, read as the reverse complement.
GCTCTGAGCTAACAGCTCTGAGATAACAGCTAACAGCTCAGAGCTAACAGTTAACAGCTCTGAGCTAACAGCTAACAGCTCTGAGCTAACAGCTAACAGCTCTGAGCTAACAGCGCAACAGTACGTGTTCATTCATTCATTGGTCGTAAAGTGTCGGTGAAATAAAGACAGATAATAAACGGATATAAACGGATCTCCAGTGATCTAAATATCTTCCGAAGGACGCCGACTTTCACCAAACTGTTATCAGTGAGTAGATGAACGTATTTTAAGCCAGAAATAAGGTCCAGGTTTTTTTAAAAAAAAATGAACTTCTCCTTTAAGAAAGATACTTATTTTATTCAGTTAATTTTGGTATTTTGTATTAAAGTGAATCTCTGGATAATAATTTGTTTCACATGTGTTCATGTCACTCAAAAAATATGCATCTAATTCAATTCAGGTTTGAGTTAAATAGTTAAAAAATTGTTTCACTCACAAAAAAAGGGGCTAAAAAATTCACCAGGCCAGGAAGGGGAAGGCAATCGGGTCGGCCGGCCCTTCTAATGAGGTGTCCCTGTTTTATTTTTCAGGGAGTTGGCAACCCTAGGTTTGAGAGTCCTGGACTTTCCCAGCGGTCTTTGCATTTTCCTGAAACTTCCTCAGGAACAACTTCCCGCCTGTCACTCCCTCAGCTCCACCTGCATGGCTGTGAGGAACGTTTCCCTCATCAGGACTGAAAGTGAAGCTTGTCCCACCAGTTCCCTGCTGCTCTGTGCTCAGTGTGCGGTTTCACATTAATTACTTTGACTTTCCTTTGGTTTTCTGCAGGTAATTATTCGGTGGGACTCTCAACCCTGCTGGCCGCCGTCGGATGAGAACCATCAAACGGCGGCGGCGCAGCTCGCCTCCACACTTATAGCAGTCATTCTTTACACTGAACACTCAAATTATTTAGTTTGCAAACTCGAGCAGCTCTTTCACAGGAAGTTAAAAGTGTGCTTAAAAGAGGATCCTCACCGCCACATCTCATTAACTCGGGGAAACTTGTCTCCAACTTTTCTTGATGCTAAAAACAGCACCTGCGCTCCCAGGAGTGTGTGTAGGTGGCCCTGAAGCCAAAACAGAACGCACCGAGTCTAATGAAGAGGCAACGGAAGTCATTCCAACCCGCTCATCATTTCTCTGGGTTGTTACATGTGAGAGTGTGAGGGGAGAAATCCGAGCGTTGGGGGGACAACAGTTGGTTAATGGGACACATGTGAACCCATCTGTGGGGATTCAAAACGAGCACCAGCTGTGAGGCTCTAACGGCGGGGAGTCATTACATTACTTTATCAAACTGATAGACGTTTGCTCGTCACAATGTGTGTCTGCTACTCTCTGCCCAATTTAGCATGATTGGTATGGATGATTATGCACGGGGAACCTCAGTAAACGCAGATGGCGTCCTGTCACACAGCTCCGTGGTCTGTGCAGCCCAGCTCGGCTTCCATGACAAGCACGGCCGCTGTGATGTATGTGGCTCCGGGCCACGAAAATTTGCCTCTGGCTCATCCACAGTCTGTAAACAAGAAGGAGGGGAGGACGTGGAGGGGTTTGTTTAAGCTTAAAATCAGGCAGGAAACAGCGGCAGCGCCAAGAAAAACAGAACCAGAGAGGATGGAAGATGAAGAAGAGTGTCAGGTGAGTTCAGACACGGTGGGGATGATCAAGAATACATATTACCATTTAAACGTGAGGACCAGAGGTGGGTAGAGCAGCCAAAAATTATACTCAAGTAAAAGTACCGTTACTTTAGAATAACATGACTCAAGTAAAGGTAAAAAGTAGTCATCCAAATAATTACTTGAGTAAGAGTAAAAAAGGTGAAAAAACTCCTCAAGTACTGAGTAACTGTTGAGTAACGTCTGATTTATTTGTTAACACAAGCATTCAATCAGACAGACAGAAATACTAAATAATCATCTTTAGGCAAATTAGAGTTCATCCAGTTGATGAAATAATTTAAAATTAATTAATTAATTACAAAATAGCTTAAATTAAAATAATCCAGGTAAATTCAACAACTTCAATAAAGAATAAGAGACTTAGGAAATGTTTAAAACATATGTAACCCATATGTAACCTAAAAACAAACATTCACCTATCCATGGGGGGAAAAACGAGTTTAGGAAACTTAGCGCTACATGTTTCCTCAAGTTAGATGTTGAGTTTCTGCTGAAATGTGCGTTTGTTTTGGTTGCCACAGAAGACACATAATGTAGCTGCTGTTTCTCACTCTTTGTAAGGTAAACATGCTTTCAGTATGAGGCCTCGTCTGCGTCTTCATTTCCCACCGTTGGTTCTGACATTTTTCATCTGTTTCTTTGTTTGTTTGCTACGACTGCTAATGCTAAAGCTAACCCGTCCCGCCGCTGAGATCGAGTACGGTCACGTGACCAGACTGCACGGCTGCGTCTGATTGGTGGAACACAGTCAGGTGGTAGAGCCTTTGGCGGAAGTCTCTCTCTCTGTCAGAATAAAACATTAAAATGAGGCGTACGCGGGGGGATAAAAATAATGAGGCGTAGAATACCAAAGAGGTAAGAAGAAAAGTAACCAGCTCATTGTAGCCTAATGTAGCGGAATAAGAGGACAGTTTCTGCTGCACACATCTACTCAAGGAAAAGTAAAAAGTATAGAGATTTAAAACTACTCCTAGAAGTACAATGTTTTCAAAAACTTACTCAAGTAAATGTAACTCGTTACTGCCCACCTCTGGCGAGGACTCAGAGGACTCCGTTAGAAGCCTCGCCGAAGCGTTCTGAACAAGGAGTTTTACAAAGAATCCTAATAATCCAGAGCTGATGGAGTAAATGCGGGAAGAACGGTTTCCAGCTCAGAGCGGGACACGATGGGACTGAACTGTGAAATATTTCTGAAGAGTAAAAACGAGAAGCAGAGATTGGACACGAGCATCCAAAGTGAAAGCTGAGAGGAAAGTTAGCCCAAAGTTCCTGATAGAAGATTCATCAGAAGAAGCAGGAGGACCCAGAGTCTCCATGAGCTGAGACACAGATCTGTGGGGCTCAGACTCTGTTTCCTCTGCATTAAGCTGGAGAAAGCTGTCAGACATCCAACTTTTAACAGAGTCTGAGCAGCTGAGAAACATAAAGAGAAATACAGCTGAGTGTCATCTGCATAGTGGGAGGACACGTCCTTAAAGAGGGAGCAGATACAACAGTTTTTCTTTTTAACAGTGACTGCTGAGTTCTTCTCAAATGGATTGATTTATTTTTAATTTATTTAGTCATTTATTATTATTATCATTATTATTATTAGTTTGTAATAGTATGTTTTATTAGAATTGGTATTATTATTGTTGTTGTTAATATACAATCATTGTAAATATTAACAATTTTTTGAGCTACTTGACTAATTTCCCCCCATTGGGGGATGAATAAAGTATTTTTCTATTCTATTTCTATTCTATTCTAGGAGTGATAAAGGCCCCAGAACTGAACCCTGTGGGACACCGTAGAACAGGAGAAGTGGAAGAGGGGCTGCAGCCACAGAAAATGATGGTTCTATGATGCAAACCCTCCAAAGCAGACCCAGTATCTCAGCCTGTGGAGCATAATGTGATGGTCTATGTTTAATGACAATTTAATGACCATATTATTTTGTTCCATCCCAGAACTCAGCGTCAAAGGTATTTAAAGCTGATAAACAGTTTTACAATTTACCTAAAGAAGCTAAAAAATACTTAATGGAGTTCCTGACTGAGGAATCCAACTTTAAGCTGGTGTTTTCTTTGATTTGTTTGAATGTTTTTCCCTGTTTGTTAGCATCATTAAACAGCTGCAGGAGCAACAGCAGAAATGAACTTTTAAACATCCCGAAGATGTCGATGGTATCTGCAGCAGCAGCTCTTAATGCGAGCCTCTGAAACTGCTCGTTACTTCAGCATCTTTAACATCCTGCATCAGTTCAACACTCGTGATCAGATTGGATCAGAACCAACTGGAGATGTAAGTGTCTGAGAATAAGACTTCCAGTTCAGCCTTTTCCTGTTAGTTTGGTGAGTGAGAGTCTGCTCTCAGGTCAGAAACTAGCTAATTCAAAGGTGAGTTTCTGTCGAGCTCAAAGCTGTGCCACCGATCTGAGAAGAGGCGAGTGGATCAGTCCCGAAAGCAGCTGCCGTAAACACACATCAGAAAAGAGTTCTTCTTTTGTCCAATTAACCCTCCTGGTAGGAAATAAACCCCCAAAACTAACCTTTCTTCATTAATGTTACATATTTAATTTTTTTCCATGAAAATAATCCCCTGGTGCTTTGGGCTTATTTAGTATTCTAGGATATGTGATTATGCAAACGATGCGGGTCTCTCTCCTCTGCTGCCCCCCGGCAGCCTGCAGACGATGCGGATCAGCACCAGCAGAGCGCTGCCTTTAAGAGCAGGAGAAGGAAACCCAGGGCTTCGTTTGTTCATCAGGAGCTTCGTTTGTTCATCAGGAGCTTCGTTTGTTCATCAGGAGCTTCGTTTGTTCATCAGGAGCTTCCAGAACACAGGCAGAGCTCCTGCTGGTTAACAGTAATGTTACAAGGGGTCCCCTCCAGTCACCTCTGTCCTTCCTGTGGTTCCTTTAACAGGAAGAAACCTCAGAACCAGAACCAGAACCAGGAACCATCTGCCTGGACCAGCTGGGGGCAGAGAGGACAGGAAAGAGGGGACAACAAGCACCGTAACACCAGGCCAGGGACACCTGCTGAGAGAGAGAAAGGCTGTGTTCGAAACCGCATATTACATACTTGCATGGCAGTAGGCAGAGCGTTTACCCACAATGCATTTCGCTCCTGCCGGACCCAAAATCAGCCGGCTCTCTAAACTCTGTAAACTTTAGCAACATTTGAAACATTTTCAGCTGAGAAAGTAGTCGTTTAGATCCCCAACGTGTTGAAAACCTGACAAAATACCGGCTGTTTACAGTTTTGTTCCCACGAATTCGGCGCTACTAAAGCTAGCCGCAGTGAGCTAACGCACTTCCGGTTATTTTCACAAAGTAAAATACCCGTTGCCTTTTATCATAGGGAAAGCCATTACCATACAATTGGTGCTTTTGTTTTGAAAACAGGAAGTGAACCTACCCTCGTTGTAGCTAGCTTGAAACTGCCGTTTTGACAGGAAATGACGATTGGCGACGTCACGTTACGTTGCATCTTGGGTAGTTTGAGTATGAGTAGTAACCTCATGATGCATACCCAACATTTAGGAGAATCTAGTATGCATCCGGGAACTTCTGCTTACTAAAACTCTCATACTAACTCAGAAAGTTAGTATGAGTAGTAGGAGAAGTATGCGGTTTCGAACACAGCCATACACAAGTTAATGACAACTTAAACTTCCCTACATCGGGGCTACGTTTCCTCTTCAGCCAGCCTGGTTTTTGGATCTTTTTCCAGGCATTAATTGGGCTGAATCAGCTGTCAGAGATAGACAGATCGGAGCTCCGTCAGCAGCAATGAAGGCGCTGCTCCGGTCTGGAAGGAGAAGCTTTCAGCTTTCATCCGGGGGGAGGGACTCCATCATCCGGGGGGAGGAGCTCCATCATCCAGGGGGAGGAGCTCCATCATCGGGGGGAGGAGCTCCACCATCCGGGGGGAGGAGCTCCATCATCGGGGGGAGGAGCTCCACCATCCAGGGGGAGGAGCTCCAACATCGGGAGGAGGAGCTCCATCATCCAGGGGGAGGAGCTCCACCATCCGGGGGGAGGAGCTCCATCATCGGGGGGAGGAGCTCCATCATCCAGGGGGAGGAGCTCCATCATCGGGGGGAGGGGCTCCATCATCCAGGGGGAGGAGCTCCATCATCCTGGGGTAGGGGCTCCATCATCCGGGGGGAGGGGCTCCATCATCCAGGGGGAGGAGCTCCATCATCCGGGGGTAGGGACTCCATCATCCGGGGGGAGGGGCTCCATCATCCAGGGGGAGGAGCTCCATCATCTGGGGGTAGGGACTCCATTATCCAGGGGGAGGAGCTCCATCATCCAGGGGGAGGAGCTCCATCATCCAGGGGGAGGAGCTCCATCATCCAAGGGGAGGAGCTCCATCATCCAGGGGGAGGAGCTCCATCATCCGGGGGGAGGAGCTCCATTATGCAAGGGGAGGAGCTCCATCATCCAGGGGGAGGAGCTCCATCATCCGGGGGGAGGAGCTCCATCATCCAAGGGGAGGAGCTCCATCATCCAGGGGGAGGAGCTCCATCATCCGGGGGAGGGGCTCCATCATCCAGGGGGAGGAGCTCCATCATCCGGGGGGAGGAGCTCCATTATCCAGGGGGAGGAGCTCCATCATCTGGGGGTAGGGACTCCATCATCCAGGGGGAGGGGCTCCATCATCCGGGGGTAGGGACTCCATTATCCTGGGGGAGGGGCTCCATCATCCTGGGGGAGGGGCTCCATCATCCAGGGGGAGGAGCTCCATCATCCAGGGGGAGGAGCTCCATCATCTGGGGGTAGGGACTCCATCATCCGGGGTGAGGAGCTCCATCATCGGGGGGAGGAGCTCCATCATCCGGGGGGAGGAGCTCCATCATCCGGGGGGAGGAGCTCCACCGTCTGGAGGGAGCTGGGAGTAGAGCCGCTGCTCCTCCACATAGAAAGGAGTCAGCTGAGGTGGTTCCTCTGGTTAGGACGCCTCCTGGGAGGAGGCCTCGGGTCAGAACCAGAACTCTCTGTAGGGAATATACATCCCATCTGACCTGGGAACACCTCAGGATCCCCCAGGAGGAGCTGGAGGGGGGGGCTGGGTTTACCTGCTGGACCTGCTGGTTCTGACCCGACCTCAGATTAGAGGAAGAGGATGGATGGATTTTGTTTTAAATGCTTGTATGTGTAAAGCACTCTGAATCGCCTTGTTGTTGAATTATTCTGTAGAAATGAATCAGCTTTGCCTTTAGACCAGTTGTTAGTTTATCACAGAAAAAGGGATGAACTCGTGCTGGTTGGGTTTGTTTGTAACCTGGTCGGTTTGAATCCCAACCAAACAAGCCCTGCATCTTATAAAATGAGTAAAAACTGGATTTCCACCCTGTGAGTAAACTCATGAACAGACTGATTTCTGCCTCCTGCTGTGAGGAGCAGCAACACGTTCCAACTCTCATGACGAGTGGTCGTGATAATTCTGCGTGAAGCCGCCTTCATGTGTGAACTTAAGCTGATTAATGGAGCGAACGCCGCGCTCAGACAACAGCAAATAAACGAGCTCACCTCATTTCTTTTTATTTCTTCCCTGAATGGCCAGTCGGATGAGCAGAGAGATTATTACGCTGATTAATAGACTGGCTTAGAGGATAGTGATTAACCACCAGCACTCTGTAATTTACACCCGAGCCCTTTGTGAACGGAACAATGCCTCCGACTTTATCCATAAAGGGCTTCTGACTGCGTGACTCTGCAGGACTCCTTCTGCACGTTGAACCGTGAACTTTGTGCCTCTGCTCTGCAGGCCTGTGCACAGACGGCCGGACATTTGCATGGCTTGTGCAGCTGTGGTGCACTGGAACAAATGCCCCTCCAAAAAAAGTAAGAAAAACAACAAATAAAAGACGTTTTTGCTTGAAATAAGAAAAAAATCTGCCAATGGAACTAGTGAAAATCAGCTTGTCAAGATTTCTTGAAATAAGATGTGATATTTAGGACTTTTGATCTTGAAATTAGCTAAAAAAACTTCTTGGAATTAAAAAAAAAAGCTTGTTTTATACGAAATACGACTCAAAACAATTTGTTTTCAAGACTTTTTCCTTTAACAAGATATTCCAGATGTAGTGTCTTCAAACAAGTCCCTATATCTGGCTGAAATGGTGCTGTTGTGTCTTATATTAAGTGTAATGAGATACTCAATGAGACAAATATACTTGGTAAGATTTAGATTTTTTCCAGTGTGTAAAGCCCTTCAACAGGACCCACATCAGCCTGCAGTATCTCCTTAAACCTCCCAAAACCTCCTCCTCCCGCTGGGATTGCAACACTCGCCTCCCTGCCTGAGATTCATTAAAAAAACCATCCGCGAGTCATCATCCGCACGGCTTTAAAAGGAAATAACACAAAATTCTGCCTCACATTTGTTCCCTTTAATCCTTCACAGCTATTTTTTCCTTCATCATCACCTTCAAAGTGACCACACGATCAGCTGTCAGTCCTTCTGAAGGATAATTCCCGCCGTCGACGCTCACCCCCGCTGAGCCGTAAAGTGTTCTATCGCTGTAACTTATGATAAGAGCATTCGCCAGATTTAATGTAAAATTGCAGCCAATTGCAGGCTTCCAAACGAAGTGGATGCAGGAGAGCATGAAAAGAAGTGACTGATGGAAAGTGCAAATCACAAAAGGAAAATAGCAACTAACTTTCAGCCCAGAGTCACGTTTTCTAACCTCCAAGAATGAGCAGAAAACAGCTGCAGCGCACGTGGGAACTTATCTAAGTTCTGCATCTAACATGGATACACCTGGAAAACCTGGAAAACCTGGAAAACCTGGAGTTGAATCATCGACCTCTGCCCACAACCATTTACTGTCTCAGGCTAACTCCTATGACCCCTGACCCTAATCCTCACAATGCTGTGTTCGAAACCGCATACTACATACTTCATACTACATACTACATACTGCATACTGCATACTACATACTACATACTGCATACTACATACTGCATACTACATACTGCATACTGCATACTACATACTGCATACTACATACTGCATACTACATACTGCATACTACATACTGCATACTACATACTGCATACTACATACTGCATACTGCATACTACATACTTCATACTACATACTGCATACTGCATACTACATACTGCATACTACATACTGCATACTACATACTGCATACTGCATACTACATACTGCATACTACATACTAAATACTGCATACTACATACTGCATACTGCATACTACATACTACATACTGCATACTGCATACTGCATACTTCCATACTACATACTGCATACTGCATACTACATACTACATACTGCATACTGCATACTGCCAACTTCCATACTGCATACTGCATACTACATATTACATAGTGCATACTGCATACTACATACTGCATACTACATACTGCATACTACATACTGCATACTGCATACTACATACTACATACTGCATACTACATACTGCATACTACATACTGCATACTGCATACTACATACTTCATACTACATACTGCATACTACATACTGCATACTGCATACTACATACTGCATACTACATACTGCATACTACATACTGCATACTGCATACTACATACTGCATACTACATACTAAATACTGCATACTACATACTGCATACTGCATACTACATACTACATACTGCATACTGCATACTGCATACTTCCATACTACATACTGCATACTGCATACTACATACTACATACTGCATACTGCATACTGCATACTTCCATACTGCATACTGCATACTACATATTACATAGTGCATACTGCATACTACATACTGCATACTACATACTGCATACTACATACTGCATACTGCATACTACATACTGCATACTACATACTGCATACTACATACTGCATACTGCATACTACATACTGCATACTACATACTGCATACTGCATACTACATACTGCATACTGCATACTACATACTACATACTGCATACTGCATACTTCCATACTACATACTGCATACTGCATACTACATACTACATACTGCATACTGCATACTTCCATACTGCATACTGCATACTACATACTACATACTGCATACTGCATACTTCCATACTACATACTGCATACTGCATACTACATACTACATACTGCATACTGCATACTGCATACTTCCATACTACATACTGCATACTACATACTGCATACTGCATACTACATACTACATACTGCATACTGCATACTTCCATACTACATACTGCATACTACATACTGCATACTGCATACTACATACTGCATACTACATACTGCATACTACATACTACATACTGCATACTACATACTGCATACTGCATACTACATACTACATACTGCATACTGCATACTTCCATACTACATACTACATACTGCATACTACATACTGCATACTTCCATACTACATACTGCATACTACATACTGCATACTGCATACTACATACTGCATACTTCCATACTACATACTACATACTACATACTGCATACTACATACTGCATACTGCATACTACATACTGCATACTACATACTACATACTGCATACTACATACTTCCATACTACATACTACATACTGCATACTACATACTACATACTGCATACTGCATACTACATACTGCATACTACATACTACATACTGCATACTACATACTGCATACTACATACTACATACTGCATACTGCATATTGCATACTACATACTGCATACTGCATACTACATACTGCATACTACATACTGCATACTGCATACTTCCATACTACATACTGCATACTACATACTGCATACTGCACACTGCATACTACATACGACTTACTACATATTACATACTACATACTACATACTGCATACTACATACTACATACTGCATACTACATACTGCATACTACATACTACATACTGCATACTGCATACTACATACTGCATACTACATACTACATACTGCATACTGCATACTACATACTGCATACTCATCGATCAGACAGTATGCAGAGCGTTTACCCACGTTTACTTCTAAACTAAACAAAGTTGATGCTAATCGACCGGTTTGTTGTCCTTTTTCTCCAAATGAGAATCGATAAGGGAACCGACAAAGAACCGAATCGTTAAGCAGAATCGAAAATGGAATTGGAATCGTAAAAAGCTTATCAATTCCCATCCCTACAACTCACTTCCGGTTATTTTCACAAAATAAAATACCCGTTGCCTTTTATCATAGGGAAAGCCATTACCATACAATTGGTGCTTTTGTTTTGAAAACAGGAAGTGAACCTACCCTCGTTGTAGCTAGCTTGAAACTGCCGTTTTGACAGGAAATGACGATCGGCGACGTCACGTTACGCTGCATCTTGGGTAGTTTGAGTATGAGTAGTAACCTCATGATGCATACCCAACATTTCGGAGAATCTAGTATGCATCCAGGAACTTCTGCTTACTCAAACTCGCATACTAACTCAGAAAGTTAGCAGGAGTAGTAGGAGAAGTATTTGTTTTCAAACACAGCCTCAAACTCAGATAGAGAACTCGAAAAAAAACTGGATCTAAAGACATAAGTCTGGGCTGAGGACTGAGAACAAAAACTGGAAACCAAACAGGACACAAAGAAAACAAATGACTGCAACATAAACCAGAATCCAGCACAGGACTGACAGCTGAAACAGAATCAGGCCGGAGCTCAACACCCAGCAGCCGGCTCAGAGAAACAGAACAACGAGTTTTATGAGCCCAGCAGCAGATTCAGTCCCACTATGACACATATTTTTACTTTCTCCTTGGAAAATCCTTTATGGAAATCTGCTTTTGACCCTGCAGAAGGGAATAATTATTGGCTCGTCTCTAACTCTTCTGTCCTTGCCAAGGCTCTGAAATCCCTCACGAGTGAACAAAGGAAGCTGATTCCGTCAATGTCTCATCAGGCTTTAGTCTTGAAAGTCAGAAAATCTTTCATTGAGTCTTTTTTCATACTCTGCAAATCTTTTTTTAGGTCTGTCTCAGTGAATTACATCGAACTGAAGCAAAAACTCATCAGTGTAGAACTGTCTGAACACATTGTGGGATCCATGCGTCCGATCCTGGTGTCTGCAGGCGTGATGATGCTGATTATAATGATGATAATCACCCGTTGCCTTTCATCATAGGGGCTGTGTTCGAAACCGCATACTTCTCCTACTACTCTTACTAACTTTCTGAGTTAGTATGCGAGTTTGAGTAAGCGAGAAGTTCCCGGATGCATACTAGATTCTCTGAAATGTTGGGTATGCATCATGAGGTTACTACTCATACTCAAACTACCCAAGATGCAACGTAACGTGACGTCGCCGATCGTCATTTCCTGTCAAAACGGCAGTTTCAAGCTAGCTACAACGAGGGTAGGTTCACTTCCTGTTTTCAAAACAAAAGCACCAATTGTATGGTAATGGCTTTCCCTATGATAAAAGGCAACGGGTATTTTATTTTGTGAAAATAACAGGAAGTGCGTTAGCTCACTGCGGCTAGCTTTAGTAGCGCCGAATTCGTGGGAACAAAATTGTAAACAGCCGGTATTTTGTCAGGTTTTCAACAAGTTGGGGATCTAAACGACTACTTTCTCACCTGAAAATGTTTCAAATGTTGTCCCGGTACTATGCAGTATGCAGTATGCAGTATGCAGTATGTAGTATGCAGTATGTAGTATGCAGTATGTAGTATGTAAGTATGTAGTATGTAGTATGTAGTATGCAGTATGTAGTATGCAGTATGTAGTATGCAGTATGTAGTATGCAGTATGTAGTATGCAGTATGTAGTATGTAAGTATGTAGTATGCAGTATGTAGTATGTAGTATGTAGTATGCGGTTTCAAACACAGCCAGGGAAAGCCATTACGATACAATTGGTGCTTTTGTTTTGAAAACAGGAAGTGAACCTACCCTCGTTGTAGCTAGCTTGAAACTGCCGCTTTGACAGGAAATGACGATCGGCGACGTCACGTTACGTTGCATCTTGGGTAGTTTGAGTATGAGTAGTAACCTCATGATGCATACCCAACATTTAGGAGAATCTAGTATGCATCCGGGAACTTCTCGCTTACTCAAACTCGCATACTAACTCAGAAAGTTAGTATGAGTAGTAGGAGAAGTATGCGGTTTGGAACACAGCCTTTGTCTTATTAAGTGAACGTAACCCAGAGGTGGGAGCTGGTGCCCCATTTCTGTATTGGTTCCACTTTTATGTACATTTTACAATGTATCTGCAGATATTTTCATTGCAATATAACTTAATTTCTTCAATTTTGGAGCTTGCATATAACCCTTAAAGATACATCCAGGTCCGTAAGCTGGTCTTTATTGTTGTCACCATAAAAAACAAGACAGAAGCTCATCATGTTCCCCGAATGAGATATCTGTGTCTGAACTCTCCAAACTAATCTCTGAGCAGCGGTTTGTAATGTTTTCAAAGGCCCCAACAATTGATGACGTCCTGTCGATATTCGGGTAAACGAGAAAACAATCTCGGCTCACTCCTGCAGCTTTCAGCTTCGCTCGTCAGCAGAACGAGTTGCATTGATCCCCGTCCTGCTTCATTTGCTTAGAATCGACCGCTTTCGCCGTGTTTATTCGGCCCAAAAACACCGACTGCACGTGGGCCGATCGACAGATGCAGCGAGCCCGAGCAGCTTCAGCTGGAGCTCCACACTGGAAAAAATGCAAAAATAAGTAAGAAAAACAACAAATAAAAGACGTTTTTGCTTGAAATAAGAAAAAAAATCTGCCAATGGAACTAGTGAAAATCAGCTTGTCAAGATTTCTTGAAATAAAATGTGATATTTAGGACTTTTGAGATAAAAGTAATCTTGAAATTAGCTTAAAACCCTCTTCAAATGAAAAAAAAGCTTGTTTCATATGATATGTGACTCAAAACAATTTGTTTTCAAGACATTTTCACTTAACAAGATATTCCAGATGTATTGTATTAAAACAAGTCCCTATATCTGGCTGAAATGGAACTTGTTAGGCAGTTGTGTCTTATATTAAGTGTAATGAGATACTCAATGAGACTAATTTACTTGGTAAGATTTAGATTTTTTCCAGTGCACTTCTTCATTTCTAAGCAGCTTCTCTCCACTTTCTCAGATTTACAACAATTATTCAGCAGAATCACGAAGAAAAATCTCAAATTGATCCAAAATATGATGAAACCTCCCCTGATTCATGCAGCTGAACCTGCTGCATCTGAGGAAGAAGCTCTGACATACACACAAACATAGTGACTGAGCATCTTAAACATCAGCTGTTCCATCATTTAAGGAGGGAAAAAGTGCTCAAATCTCACATTAAGCTTCATATAAAGATGATGATTGTCAATCATTGCCAAGAAGGGGAGAAAAGTGATAGAAACATGCTTAAAAGTGATGCTTAAAGATGTGCCGTGTGCTGGTTTCAGCTGTCGTTCTGCCTCTAACAGCACATGGTGACAGAAGATGGTTTAATGTGGCTGAAATAAGTCTTTAATTCCTCATCAGAACTTTGCCGCTGCAGCGTTTTCAGATCTTTCTGTCGGACGTTTCTTTGGTCTTCTGAAGCATAATTAAGCATCTCAGAAGTTTCAAAGGCTTTTTTTGACAATTAAATAAAAGTAAAGAGTGAATATTTTTCAAGCCCTCAGCAGTTCCGCTGCTGTCAGTCAGCTTCTGATCCAGATCCTGAAAGAATCTGTGTTTTTAGTTTGTCTTCTCCTCTCCATTCCTGCCAGCTCTGCCCCGGCGGTGCCCCTGCGGTGCCCCTGCGGTGCCCCTGCGGTGCCCCGGCGGTGCCCCTGCGGTGCCCCGGCGGTGCCCCGGCGGTGCCCCGGCGGTGCCCCGGCGGTGCCCCTGCGGTGCCCCGGCGGTGCCCCGGCGGTGCCCCGGCGGTGCCCCTGCGGTGCCCCGGCGGTGCCCCGGCGGTGGCCCGGCGGTGCCCCTGCGGTGCCCCTGCGGTGCCCCGGCGGTGCCCCTGCGGTGCCCCTGCGGTGCCCCGGTGGTGGCCCGGTGGTGGCCCGGTGGTGCCCCTGCGGTGCCCCTGTGGTGCCTCGGTGGTGCCCCTGTGGTGCCCCTGTGGTGCCCCTGCGGTGCCTCGGTGGCGCCCCGGCGGTGAACCGGTGGTGCCCTGGTGGTGCCCCTGTGGTGCCCCTGTGGTGCCCCTGCGATGCCCCTGCGGTGCCCCGGTGGTGCCCCTGCGGTGCCCCTGTGGTGCCCCTGTGGTGCCCCTGTGGTGCCCCTGTGGTGCCCCTGCGATGCCCCTGCGGTGCCCCTGTGGTGCCCCGGTGGTGCCCCTGCGGTGCCCCTGTGGTGCCCCGGTGGTGCCCCTGTGGTGCCCCGGTGGCGCCCCGGCGGTGAACCGGTGGTGCCCTGGTGGTGCCCCTGTGGTGCCCCTGTGGTGCCCCTGCGATGCCCCTGCGGTGCCCCGGTGGTGCCCCTGCGGTGCCCCTGCGGTGCCTCGGTGGTGCCCCTGTGGTGCCCCTGTGGTGCCCCTGTGGTGCCTCGGTGGCGCCCCGGCGGTGAACCGGTGGTGCCCTGGTGGTGCCCCTGTGGTGCCCCTGTGGTGCCCCTGCGATGCCCCTGCGGTGCCCCGGTGGTGCCCCTGCGGTGCCCCTGTGGTGCCCCTGTGGTGCCCCTGTGGTGCCCCGACAGATGGTGTCTCCACTGCCATTAGGACTGTTCCCCTTTGTGTTTTTCCAAATACAAAGAAGGACTCTTTCAGAAGGATGTTCTGTCAGAAAGTTCATGATCCAGTAAACATGTAGGAAGACAGGAAGGAAAGTTTTAAGTAACGTATTTACAGATGAACTCAGGTGGTGAAAACAGGAGGAAGCTGTGAAACATTCAGTATTCCTGCTGTTGGTGTTAAAGTTGATAAAGTTTCAGGCTGTGGTCGGAAACAGGCTCACAGGCTGGTGTTAGGGATGCTGCATCCTTCTGCATTCAGGACAACACCAGTAAAACTGCAAGAAGAATGAAGATATTCCTCCAGAATCCTTGACTTTAAAACAAGTAAACCCACGTAGATAAAGAACAAAGTCTTGCTGCTCCACTCGTCCTGCTCAGATATTCCAGCTCCTGTTCGACTCCTTCTCATAATTTAAGAATAACCTGGTTTGGAAATCAATGATTTGTTCTGTGTTTCCACACCACAGCAGCACCCGCCGCAGACATGTCCGGGAATGTAAGAAAATGAGGGCTCAGGAAGCAGAGAAAGTCCGGCTGCAAAGCTCGTTAAATAAGTTGCTGCCATTAATTCAGTCGCTGCTGGAACTTCGCTGCCCCGGAGGAGGAAAGCAGCGGGGCTGGAAGCAGAGATCATGCAGTCCACGCCTTCCACTCACTGAATTATCAGTGAACCCCGGCAGTGTGAAGGGGCAAAGCTGAGGCAGAAGGGTTGCAGTTGGTGTCTGATCACTGATAAAGAAAGTGCACGTGAAGCTGCAGCGTGCACATCATCATTCTGCTGGTTTCCTGTTCGTCTCAGATCAGGATTACATGTGTAAACATGTTGGACAGCTTTTCCTTCACTTTTCTTTTCACAGAAAGTCACAGAAACACATTTAGAGCAGATTTATCTGCATGTTCCAGGGACTGATCCTTAAAGAGGTGCAATGCATCAGACCAGAGATAAAGAAATGCATCAGATCAGAGATAAAGAAATGCATCAGACCAGAGATAAAGAAATGCATCAGATCAGAGATAAAGAAATGCATCAGATCAGAGATAAAGAAATGCATCAGATCAGAGATAAAGAAATGCATCAGATCAGAGATAAAGAAATGCATCAGATCAGAGATAAAGAAATGCATCAGATCAGAGATAAAGAAATGCAACAGATCAGAGATAAAGAAATGCATCAGATCAGAGATAAAGAAATGCATCAGATCAGAGATAAAGAAATGCATCAGATCAGAGATAAAGAAATGCATCAGATCAGAGATAAAGAAATGCATCAGATCAGAGATAAAGAAATGCAACATACAGTGAATACTGCACAGTATTAAGTATTTTATTAAGTATTAATTAAGGCTTGATGGTGTTTCCTAAAGGGGGGAACTGTTAAACCTGGCAACGCAGCCCGCTTATGAGCCTGTTGATCGCCAACTCGGCCCAGCAGTGAAATCATCACAGATCCAGTGATTTTTCCCATTTTTTCTGTGGAATGAGCATACTGTCTGGTGAACAGAATGGCATGTTGACTGATGTCAGAATTTGGGGGAATAATTGATTGCCAATGAAGTAAAGATGAAAATATTGGGAAAAAAGTGAAAAAACGATTTCTTTGCATTAAATTGAGCCAAAATCATGTAGAAATGTATTTTAAGAATTATAATTTCATTGGATGTTGTCTCCACATGTGTTCTGTGCATCTGGAATGCATTTATTGACAGCTTACCCAACCCACTGAGGATTTGTGGAAATTGTAATTTTCCAACATTTTCTGTCAAAAAATGAAGGGCACATACACTAAAATGGCTATAATTTTTTGTTGCGATGTTTATTGCTTCTTAGGGTCAAAGTGAACATAAAAAAGACAAATAAAAAGTATGGCAGACCATGTCAGGTTCAACCCATTTTTGAGACTTTGGCTCCCCGACTATTAGTGTAACTAACTAGCGGTTAGCATGTAGCAGCGCAGCCTCTGTGTTTCTGTGGCTAACTAGCGGTTAGCATGTAGCAGCGCAGCCTCTGTGTTTCTGTTCAGCCTCCTGAAGATGGTTCTGACCTGTTGTCACAGTGAAGATTAGCCGAGGTACCTTATCTTAATTCTGGACTTTGTTTCTGTCAGAATGCCTGTTTTCATAAAAAATCTGTCAAAAACCCAGAAACAGCTGCTAACTTTGTATTTTTCCGGATTATTCAACCCCTTTAGAAGCTTTTTTTTATCCTCCCAGGACCAACATCAGTGAGTCTGAACATGAAATGTCTTTTTAATGAGACACAGACAGAACAGATAGTTAATAATATATTCACTTTTATTATTAAATTATACATCTATACAATAGATCCTTAATAAAACTGCAGCTATACAAATCATTAAGAAGTGACCACATTGTATTATCCATTGCAATAGAACCTAAACACTCAGAGGTATGTATTCATTCACTGTCACAGGAAATCTGCACACTATCACATCATGGGGCGTATTTGCAGGACATGCACAGCGAGGGTCCAATCGGCTGCAGACCCTTCATCGCTCCTCATCATGCTTCCATGTTTCCAGCCTTCTGCCGCGGTGGCGTTGGAGCTCCAGTCCGTCATTAAGAGAGAAATACCTTTCACAGCTGTCTGTGCAGGCGTGTAGAATCCCCAGATGAAAAATAACGATGATAACACCCAGAAATCTTTACATTCCTGCGGGCCGAGCCTTGTTTGGCCCGCGGAGCTGAACCGATGTTGACAAAGACAGCCGGATAATGAGCATTTTTAAATTTAGCTAACATCACTTTCATCTGGCTTCACCGACATGTCAAACCGTGTCCTGCCAATCAGAAGCAAACATCTATAAAAAGCAAAGTATGTGTCATCCATGCTGTGTTCCAGGACTCCCAGGGCCTGGTGAGGACTCCCAGGGCCTGGTGAGGCCTCTCAGGGCCTGGTGAGGCCTCTCAGGGCCTGGTGAGGCCTCTCAGGGCCTGGTGAGGACTCCCAGGGCCTGGTGAGGCCTCTCAGAGCCTGGTGAGGACTCCCAGGGCCTGGTGAGGCCTACCGGTGTGACTCTCAGGGCCTGGTGAGGCCTCTCAGGGCCTGGTGAGGCCTCTCAGGGCCTGGTGAGGCCTACCGGTGTGACTCTCAGGGCCTGGTGAGGCCTACCGGTGTGACTCTCAGGGCCTGGTGAGGCCTCTCAGGGCCTGGTGAGGCCTCTCAGGGCCTGGTGAGGCCTACCGGTGTGACTCTCAGGGCCTGGTGAGGACTCTCAGGGCCTGGTGAGGCCTACCGGTGTGACTCTCAGGGCCTGGTGAGGACTCTCAGGGCCTGGTGAGGCCTACCGGTGTGACTCCCAGGGCCTGGTGAGGCCTACCGGTGTGACTGTCAGGGCCTGGTGAGGCCTCTCAGGGCCTGGTGAGGACTCTCAGGGCCTGGTGAGGCCTCTCAGGGCCTGGTGAGGACTCTCAGGGCCTGGTGAGGCCTCTCAGGGCCTGGTGAGGACTCTCAGGGCCTGGTGAGGCCTCTCAGGGCCTGGTGAGGACTCTCAGGGCCTGGTGAGGCCTCTCAGGGCCTGGTGAGGCCTACCGGACTCTGCTTGAGCTCCACAGAAAACATCCCTCCAGTCCCTGGAGCTGAGATGAGGGATAAAGGGACTCCATCAGGAGGCAGATTAGCCTTTTTCTGAGCTGCAGAAAGCTCAGAGCGCGGCTGCTTTGTGCTCTGAAGTAACAAATTAAACTTCTGTACAGGTGGACTCTCACACAAAGACAGACTCTGTGCTGCAGTGGATTACACAAAAATCAAACATGATTCAGCTGCTGGCTCCTCGAACCTCGCTGCCCGAGCACGTGCCACACCACAGGTTCGCGTTCATTTTCTTATTTCTGCAACTCTCAACATAAAAAAACAGAACAGATATAGATTTGTTTTGCTCTGCGACTCCCACAGACGAGCCTGAGAAACCTGCTCGGTAACGAGCCTCATTTTTCAAACGCGTGACAACGGTTTGCTGTTGTTTCCATGCACGGATCGGGACAAACCGGGGTTCATTTGCACAAGAAAGCCAATTTGGAATCCCTCCTGGAACGTCTGCCACAGGTGATCACAGCCAACGGTGAAGCCGGGTCCTTTGGCCGAGCAGCCGGTCGTGTTTTACTTCTGTGAGGCTGAACAAGTGCAAAAAAACATCCTCTAAGAATAACACGAAAGAGCTGCAGCCTCCTCTGAGCTCTGTGGAGATCAGCTCCCCATCTGGGAGGAATCACCAATTACCGGAGCCGCTCCCGCTGCCATGTTCTCCCCCTCAGAAACCTGCTTTTTGCTGTTTAAATGTCCCAGATTCTGCAGCTCTGCATAGCTGTTGGCTTTCTGTCGACCCTGCAGAAAACCTGACGGATACACCTTTAATGCAACGCTCCAACGAGCCTTTCAGAGGGCTGCAGGCTGATACCTTTAACAATGTTTCTTTTTATTGCACCATATTCAATCAGAAACAGTTCTTTGTGCACAAATATTCATATTTACACATCATATATTTTCTGCCTTTTCTCATTCATCTTTAAATGACATCTGATTAGTTTAAAGGTGCTAAATGAATAAAAAAATGGACAGATTGATGATCTCTGTGGCAACTTCCTGTCGTTTTAATCAATATTAATGCTTCTATAAATAGATATTAGAAGGGAAAATGAATTAATATAGTAATTAGATTTTTTTTTGTATCTTAATCCACAGATTGTGGCTTTAGGAAATAAAAAAGATAAAAACATTTATTCATTGAGCTGAATTCATGTTTATTTCTGTGGCGGTCCAGCAGAACAACCCCGTGTCAGTGTTTGGGGTTCTGATCAGAACCAGATCAATCACATCATGCTGCTTTCTCTGTACCAACAAAGTGGGAAATCAGAACTCTTTTGCTTTCCTTTGTTTGCTTTTAACAACGGATTCTCACCATGAGCCACACAGCTCACCTAACATGAGAAAAATGAGCCAATAACACGCTGCCAGCGCCTCGTTTAATGCTCTGTAACACGACCAGGAAATCTGACGTCTTATTGGCTTTTTTCTGCCAGGAGGAACTTTGAAATTCTCATTTCCCATTGTGTCATCCTGCAAAAACAAAACAAACATGGAGGAAAAGTGGCTCATGGAGGCGAAAATCTAAACATTTGTCTCTAAAACCCTGAAGCACGGTGACCAGTACTACCGGAGGGGGGCTGGGGGGGCGTAATTACTTAAAATGCACTTTATTAATGCCTGTAATGGTAGAGAATCTGCAGCTAGCAGACGGACACGCAGAACCCTAACCCTAACCCTAAACCTAAACCTAACACAGGAGGGCTTCTGCCCTCGGTGGGGAGTGCGTTCACCTGGTGAAAAGTCAAACTTTGGACTGGAGGGAGCCCGTCTCACAGCCACCATCCCGCCCTGCCTACTATCAGGTTTTACGCTGATGACTACATCCTGTTTTCCTATCTGTATCGAGTGTTTATAGCCTCGTCCGTAATCTGGGAGGAACATTTCATAGAACTATATGTTGTGTTTAAAAGGCTAAACTTCTTTTAATTCGATTGATTATCAACCTGAGGTCCACAGTAAAAACGGTGCACGGTGCACGGTGCATGCACTCTGGGTGGCTCGCCGCCGGTGAGTCGCCTTGGGACCGGTTGAGAGAAGCTGCTTATAACTGTTTGCAGTTTCGGTTCTTCTTCTTCTTCTGCTGTTTATAAAAGTCATCGAGCAGCTTAAACCGTAAAACTTTTCAAAGAGTTATTCACAGAACTGAGTCCAGGACCTATTTTCTTTAACTCCTCTGAGGGTTGAAGCCTGATCTGAACAGGATTATCGTCTGCATGATGGAGTCCAGAGTTTATGGAGCCGATCAGAGGAATTAGGGCACGATTCGGACTCATCTGCCGGCTGGTTCTGCCTTCAGCCGTCCTCTCTGTGGTGCTTTTACAGCCTGAACCAGTTCCTCACTAAAAGATGCACCAGAACCATCTGCAGACGAGGGGAAGTCTAAGTATTTCAGTGCGGTGTGGGGTAGTCTGAGCTCTCAGGTTAGGAACTAAGCTGCGGCACCTTTAAAACCGGCTGCTGTGAGCGGAGCTGTGAAAACAAGCTGTTGTGGACCAAAGCCTGCCAAAAACATTTAATAAGAACTGAGTCAGATGGTGAAACAGGGCAGAATGTGATCGTGTTGGATCTAATTTAAAATGGTGTACATGAGAGTTTCTCTGCTTGTGTTTCTCTCTCTGGGTTTGATAAATGAGATAAAAGTTAAAGACGTTTTTTCTCTGCGCCGCTTCAAACGCTGCAGGGAACAGAAACGGTCGCCCCGCACATCAAATCAGCGGGCCGTCCCTTTAATGCAGCGCCGCTAATGAACAGCTCCTCTGTCTCTATATGCGACTGCCCGGGTGCACGAACAACACAAAGAAAATGTCCAAATAAATTTTTTTTAAAAAGCGCTTATGCAAATTAGGCACTCGTACATTAGAGGCAGTATTGTCCTGTTTCTTCTACAACATTCACCACCACTGGAAAACAAACACAGCAGCGAACGCATATCTTACAGGCCTGAACACGTCTGATGGGCACCGACAGTTCAGAGTCCCCCCCGCCGCGTGGAAGAATCGGCAGCGTCTGCGGTTTCCAACAGAGCGGCGTGGTGGGCGTGCGCTCCCGGCGCTCCCGGCGTCCCCCTGCCCACCCTGCAGGACCTTCCTCTGGAAACCACAGCAGCTGGATTCTGACACGTCACCAACATCAAACACACTACCGGCTGCAGAGCTTCAGCCACTAGCTTGTACGGGAGCGTTGAAAGAGCGGCCGGCGGCGGCTGCAGGAGGCGGCAGTGTCCCCGGGGGCCTCCGGGCCACAGAGATGTGTCGTGGTGGGGAACCCTGCAGCGTCCTCAGAAAGACGGGGTGGGCTCAGATGTAGTACTCCTTCACGTTGTCCCTGACGGCGTTGTGGAGGTGCAGCTCAGTCCTGTAGTCCGTGTACATGCTGTGGCTTTGCTCCTCCTTCGTGCTGCTGCTCCGCTGGGCGCGCCGCTGCTGGTAGAGGAGGCGGCTTATCACGGCCAGGGCGCAAACCGCGATGAAGACCACCGCCGTCACCACACCTGAGGACACAGCAGAGAGTTAGTGGGGGGGCGCTGACCCGGTTTCATGCTGTCAGGTTTTTACCTTAAAGCAGAAAAACACTCAGAATGAGCCTTTAATTCGTAAACTGTTTCCTCCCTCTGTTTGATCTCTATTTTAGACTATATTAGAAGATCCTGAAACATCTGCTGCTTCATGTTCATTTATCCTGAAGATCCTCTGAGGCTTCGCAGCACATTTATAGATCCTTACATAGAAATATCACTCATAATATGTGTGAGTATGAAGCATGCAAACATATAAACATAAAAACTAAGACATTAAGGCTGTGTTCCAAACCGCATACTTCTTAGTATGCGAGTTTGAGTAAGCAGAAGTTCCCGGATGCATACTAGATTCTCTGAAATGTTGGGTATGCATCATGAGGTTACTACTCATACTCAAACTACCCAAGATGCAACGTAACGTGACGTCGCCGATCGTCATTTCCTGTCAAAACGGCGGTTTCAAGCTAGCTGCAACGAGGGTAGGTTCACTTCCTGTTTTCAAAACAAAAGCACCAATTGTATGGTAATGGCTTTCCCTATGATAAAAGGCAACGGTTTTCTTGTTTCTTCCTGATTTGTTTCCTGGTTTGCTTCCTAGTTTGCTTCCTGGTTTGCTTCCTGGTCTGCTTCCTGGTTTGCTTCCTGGTCTGCTTCCTGGTTTGCTTCCTGGTTTGTTTCCTGGTTTGCTTCCTGGTCTGCTTCCTGGTTTGCTTCCTGGTTTGTTTCCTGGTTTGCTTCCTGGTTTGTTTCCTGGTTTGCTTCCTGGTTTGTTTCCTGGTCTGCTTCCTGGTTTGTTTCCTGGTTTACTTCCTGGTTTGCTTCCTGGTTTGCTTCCTGGTTTGTTTCCTGGTTTGCTTCCTGGTTTGCTTCCTGGTTTGTTTCCTGGTTTGCTTCCTGGTTTGCTTCCTGGTTTGTTTCCTGGTTTGTTTCCTGGTTTGCTTCCTGGTTTGTTTCCTGGTTTGCTTCCTGCTCTGCTTCCTGCTCTGCTTCCTGGTTTGCTTCCTGGTTTGCTTCCTGGTCTGCTTCCTGGTTTGTTTCCTGGTCTGCTTCCTGGTTTGCTTCCTGGTTTGCTTCCTGATTTGCTTCCTGGTTTGCTTCCTGGTTTGCTTCCTGGTTTGCTTCCTGGTTTGCTTCCTGGTCTGCTTCCTGGTTTGTTTCCTGGTCTGCTTCCTGGTTTGCTTCCTGATTTGCTTCCTGATTTGCTTCCTGGTTTGCTTCCTGGTTTGCTTCCTGGTTTGCTTCCTGGTTTGCTTCCTGGTTTGCTTCCTGGTCTGCTTCCTGGTTTGCTTCCTGGTTTGCTTCCTGGTTTGCTTCCTGATTTGCTTCCTGGTTTGCTTCCTGGTTTGCTTCCTGGTTTGCTTCCTGGTTTGCTTCCTGGTTTGCTTCCTGGTTTGCTTCCTGATTTGCTTCCTGATTTGCTTCCTGGTTTGCTTCCTGGTTTGCTTCCTGGTTTGCTTCCTGGTTTGCTTCCTGGTTTGCTTCCTGGTCTGCTTCCTGGTTTGCTTCCTGGTTTGCTTCCTGGTCTGCTTCCTGGTCACATTTAATGTGAAGTGCACAGAACATAACTGCCGTCCCTTCAGACAGCGGGAACTCTGCCAGCTGCCCTCGCTGTGGAACTGGAAGCCTCTCTAATCGCCTCAGTTTGCTCCAAACAACCTGATAATCAGAGCAAACAGGAAGCACCTGGTCCTGGAACAAATGAAAAGAATTCAAAGTGGTCTCCTTCTGAAACAGATACGAGTTAGATGAGATGTTTAATGTGTCTCAGCGGTGAGCAGGAGGAGGATCAGCAGCTTTGACTCGTTGCCTGGAAACAGAATTACCTTCAACCTCGCTGTGAGGAAATAAGACAACAGGCCTTTCTGTGGCTCTGCTGAGCAGATACCCAAAGAGTTCCTATCACAGAGTTCCTATCACAGAGTTCCTATCACAGAGTTAGTCCAGACCAAATGAACCTAACTGTGCGTGTCACACAGGAAGTGCTGCCGCACCGCAGCTTACTGAGCGCGCTCTGAACAGCAAAAACACCTTTCCTCAGAACAGGAGGAGAAGAAAGGAAGCAGGCAAATTAAAGGAATTAAAATTAACTCTTAAAGGCATCACAGGCTGCTTTGGCTCCGACACCTTTCAGATATTTTTCTCATTGCACAGTCTCACCCTGATAACCTCCAGCGGGTGACCCAGAACACTTGTCCTAGTCCAGAGATCCTCACTGTGCGGCTCCTCAAGCATTAACTGGCGGCTCACACTCGCATAGTAGCTTATAACAATATGCTAACAATAACAATATTTTTTTTCAAATAACACACAGCGAATACTGCACAGTATTAAGTATTTTTATTAAATTTGCGTTTTTGCTTAATGGTGTTACCTAAAGGGGGAACTGTTAAACCTGGCAACGCAGCCCGCTTAGTGCACGCTAGCTCCTTTAGCCAGCACGAGATGCAGGCACAATGGATCGGTTTTTAACTAAAAAAGGGCAAAAACCAGCACAGAAACCATGCTCATCCTGAATGTCTCACTATGATTACAACAACAAACTACAAATACAACATGAAGAAAGTCGAGGACATGCACGCCAGCTTCCGCTCATCCCAGTATTAAGGTAAATGTGATTTGAATTGAAAATGTATTGGCTGTGTTGTTTCTTTTTCTGTGGGATGTTTTATATGTAGAAATGCATATTTGCAAAAGGAACTTTAGTATGTTGTGGTTAAGTGGCTCTTCCCTTGATTCTGCTGCCAACGTGGCTCTGGTGAAATAAATAGTGAGTATCACTGGTTTAGCCTCTCAGTCGTCCTCAGAGCTCAGGGTTAGGCTTTCTGCTTCTTAGTTCTTTCAGATGTTTTACGTCTCTTTGGAAAAGCTTCTTCAGGTCTAAATGGCACGACTTCTTCCTGTTTTATCTGGATAGATCCTGATCTTTTGCCCACCTGCTTTCTGCTGATTGCCCTCACCTGTCGTTCATTGTGTAATTCGTCCCTCAGTCCCTGTTCTCCTGGTTCTCCTGGTTTTCCTTTGCTCCTTATCGGAACTTCGTATTGTTTCCCTGCTGTTCTGTCATCTTTTCTTCATCCTCAGCTCCTTTGTCAGCTCGTCTTCTTCTCAGTTGTTCCTCTTGTTCGTTCTAACTTCCTGTTTCCTGCTTTTTACCAGCTGGGACCTTAAACTAGAGCTTGTTCTGGTCCCAGGTCTGAATGGGCCTGAAACCTCCTGGGGAGCAGAGGAAGACACCTGGGACCTCCTCCTCTGTGCAGGGATGGTTTTCACAGTTCAACACGGACGGCTTCTTCGACTCTAGTTTAGAACCGAAGAAGGTTTTCCGTCTGAAACGTCTTAAAGAACCACGAAGAAGAAGTCCGGTTGCCCCCATTCAAGCTCTCAGGTGCCTGAGAATCCTTCCCAAACATCCAGTCCTGACAACAGTTCTGTTTTTTGTTCATTTTCATCACAAGAATAAACATAATTCATCTTAAAATGAGAAAAGACTTCTTTAAGGTCATCTTTAAATCGATTTTTCTTTAAATTGGTCAGGTTCTGTGGTTCTGTGGCCTTTTATCATGTTATGTAACCCCCAGTGTTTACACAACAGCATTAATACCACAGAGTACTGTTTCAGCCAAGCTTTTTACATCGAATATAACAATCAATGTGTTGCTGTTAAGAGAGTCTGAGCTGATGTGCATCCGAAGCTTTCTGCGCCCAGTCAGAAAACAGAAAGATTTCCTTTAATCAGCTGCTCCACACCAGAGGAAATGTGCTGGTTCCCAGTTCAGGGGGAGCAAACTGATGATGGAAATGTTTTGTGTTGCTGACACAAACAGCAGCACAAATATGGAAAATCAGTCCTCAGAAACCTCAGAAGGGACATATTAGACCAGAAAAAGTTGCTCCTGTCACCACTTTAATCTCATTGTTCCATTCATTGTCCAGGTGAGAATAAGAACCTGCAGCCAATCAGAGCAGACGGAGGATGTTTTTAATGTCACCTGACGTGGGCTGTGTTCCAAACCGCATACTACTCCTACTAACTTTCTGAGTTAGTATGCGAGTTTGAGTAAGCGAGAAGTTCCCGGATGCATACTAGATTCTCTGAAATGTTGGGTATGCACCATGAGGTTACTACTCATACTCAAACTACCCAAGATGCAACGTAACGTGACGTCGCCGATCGTCATTTCCTGTCAAAACGGCAGTTTCAAGCTAGCTACAAAGAGGGTAGGTTCACTTCCTGTTTTCAAAACAAAAGCACCAATTGTATGGTAATGGCTTTCCCTATGATAAAAGGCAACGGGTATTTTATTTTGTGAAAATAACAGGAAGTGCGTTGCTCACTGCGGCTAGCTTTAGTAGCGCCGAATTCGTGGGAACAAAATTGTAAACAGCCGGTATTTTGTCAGGTTTTCAACACGTTGGGGATCTAAACGACTACTTTCTCACCTGAAAATGTTTCAAATGTTGCTAAAGTTTACAGAGTTTAGAGCTTAAGGGAAATCAGCTTCAGGCCGGCTGATTTCGGCTCGGGGAGGAGCGAAATGCATTGTGTATGTATGTAGTATGTAGTATGGAAGTATGGAAGTATGGAAGTATGTAGTATGTAGTATGTAGTATGCAGTATGTAGTATGTAGTATGCAGTATGTAGTATGTAGTATGCAGTATGCAGTATGTAGTATGCTGTATTGAAGTATGTAGTATGCAGTATGCAGTATGTAGTATGTAGTATGCAGTATGCAGTATGTAGTATGTAGTATGCAGTATGCAGTATGTAGTATGCTGTATTGAAGTATGTAGTATGCAGTATGCAGTATGTAGTATGTAGTATGTAGTATGCAGTATGTAGTATGTAGTATGCAGTATGCAGTATGTAGTATGCAGTATGCAGTATGTAGTATGCTGTATTGAAGTATGTAGTATGCAGTATGCAGTATGTAGTATGTAGTATGTAGTATGCAGTATTGAAGTATGTAGTATGCAGCATGTAGTATGTAGTATGCAGCATGCAGTATGTAGTATGTAGTATGCAGTATGTAGTATGTAGTATGCAGTATGCAGTATGCGGTATGTAAGTATGTAGTATGCAGTATTGAAGTATGTAGTATGCAGTATGTAGTATGCAGTATGTAGTATGTAGTATGTAGTATGCAGTATGGAAGTATGTCGTATGTAGTATGCAGTATGTAGTATGCAGTATGTAGTATGTAGTATGCAGTATGGAAGTATGTCGTATGCAGTATGCAGTATGTAGTATGTAGTATGCAGTATGGAAGTATGCAGTATGCAGT
Source organism: Odontesthes bonariensis (assembly GCF_027942865.1). NCBI lineage: Eukaryota > Metazoa > Chordata > Actinopteri > Atheriniformes > Atherinopsidae > Odontesthes > Odontesthes bonariensis. The sequence goes on along the minus strand of NC_134517.1, from coordinate 37,453,188 downwards.
ATGTAGTATGTAGTATGTAGTATGCAGTATGTAGTATGTAGTATGTAGTATGCAGTATGTAGTATGTAGTATGCAGTATGCAGTATGTAGTATGTAGTATGCAGTATGCAGTATGTAGTATGCAGTATGTAGTATGCAGTATGGAAGTATGTAGTATGCAGTATGCAGTATGTAGTATGTAGTATGTAGTATGCAGTATGCAGTATGTAGTATGTAGTATGTAGTATGCAGTATGCAGTATGTAGTATGCAGTATGTAGTATGTAGTATGCAGTATGGAAGTATGTCGTATGCAGTATGTAGTATGTAGTATGCAGTATGCAGTATGTAGTATGCAGTATGCAGTATGTAGTATGTAGTATGCAGTATTGAAGTATGTAGTATGCAGTATGTAGGATGCAGTATGTAGTATGTAGTATGTAGTATGCAGTATGGAAGTATGTCGTATGTAGTATGCAGTATGTAGTATGCAGTATGTAGTATGTAGTATGCAGTATGGAAGTATGTCGTATGCAGTATGTAGTATGCAGTATGTAGTATGCAGTATGTAGTATGCAGTATGTAGTATGTTGTATGCAGTATGCAGTATGCAGTATGTAGTATGCAGTATGTAATATGTAGTATGCAGTATGTAATATGTAGTATGTAGTATGCAGTATGCAGTATGTAGTATGCAGTATGTAGTATGTAGTATGCAGTATGCAGTATGTAGTATGCAGTATGTAGTATGTAGTATGCAGTATGCAGTATGTAGTATGCAGTATGCAGTATGCAGTATGCAGTATGCAGTATGTAGTATGCAGTATGCAGTATGCAGTATGTAGTATGCAGTATGTAGTATGCAGTATGTAGTATGCAGTATGCAGTATGCAGTATGTAGTATGTAGTATGCAGTATGCAGTATGTAGTATGTAGTATGTAGTATGCAGTATGTAGTATGCAGTATGCAGTATGTAGTATGCAGTATGTAGTATGCAGTATGTAGTATGTAGTATGCAGTATGCAGTATGCAGTATGTAGTATGCAGTATGTAGTATGCAGTATGTAGTATGCAGTATGCAGTATGCAGTATGTAGTATGCAGTATGCAGTATGTAGTATGCAGTATGTAGTATGCAGTATGTAGTATGTAGTATGCAGTATGCAGTATGTAGTATGCGGTTTTAAACACAGCCTTGGTGACGATGAAAGGAGGCCAACTTTTCCTCCCAGCATGCTTTGCTTTCAGACCATCAGGTGATATGCACCTGTTGCCATGAGGGAGGGCGTGGCCTAACATGATGTCACATTCGATTAATCTGCGTCTGATTCATTAGAAACTTCATTAGTTCTGGAAAAATGGGTCAAAAAGAGAAAAGTAAAACACACGAGGGGGTCTGAACCTTTTTAAAGGAACTAATGAGACGTGACCGGCAGCCACATGTTTTAACACGGTGGCAAAAACTGCAGCTGGGAATTATTATCACCCTTTTCCACTTCCAGATGCTGAACACGTAGAGGCCGAACATCTGGTCTGAGTTGGATAATTACCTCGGTGCAGGTTCTTTAATGAATGAAACTCAGTAAAGTGACTAAATGTTTCTCAGACGGCTTCATTTGAGCTCAGATCCATCAATAACATGGATTTATTTCAGTCTCTGCAGCCACGTTCCAACTGTTTGCTTATTTACTGCACATCCAGCACAGAGGTGATCAGTTTCAATGGAAAAACACGTCTGTTATCCCGCTTTTATCGGTGTCCTTTACCTGTCTGCGGTTAAACAAAACAAGCATTCAGCTTTCAAATGGAGTATCTCAAATTAAAAGAGGTGTTTCCCTTCTTCCAGGACGTCAGAACTCGCTGCTGGTCCTTAATTAGGCTCAGAAGATGCTCAGATTTATATATTCCATTAATATTCCATCAGTCCGGTGAAGTTTTTACGTTGTGGTGACGGGCGTCAGAGCTCAGAGGCATAAACAAGGTAAAGGAGCTGAAATACAACCACTGAAGAAGAATCCCTGGAGCTGGAGCTATGAAACTGGGCTCAAATGTTCCACAGCTGCAGACAGATGTTCCACACCTGTAGACAGACGTTCTACAGCTGCAGACAGATGTTCCACACCTGTAGACAGACGTTCTACAGCTGGGGACAGACGTTCCACAGCTGGGGACAGATGTTCCACAGCTGCAGACAGACGTTCCACAGCTGCGGACAGACGTTCCACAGCTGCAGACAGATGTTCCACAGCTGCAGACAGATGTTCCACAGCTGGGGACAGACGTTCCACAGCTGCGGACAGATGTTCCACAGCTGCAGACAGACGTTCCACAGCTGCGGACAGACGTTCCACAGCTGCAGACAGATGTTCCACAGCTGCGGACAGACGTTCCACAGCTGCGGACAGACGTTCCACAGCTGGGGACAGATGTTCCACAGCTGCAGACAGACGTTCCACAGCTGCAGACAGATGTTCCACAGCTGGGGACAGATGTTCCACAGCTGCAGACAGATGTTCCACTGATTCCACAGACACTGATTGCTGCAGTTTTTCAGAGGAATCTGGGTCCATTCCTGCTGAATCCCAGATTCCAGCTGCTCAGCAGTCCCTGGTTCTCCTCTTCATGATGCTCCAACATGTTCAGCAGGAGACAGATGTGGGCAGATGTGGGCAGATGTGGGCAGATGTGGACTCCAGAACAACTTTCACTGAGTGCTGCAGCAGGTTCTACGTTTGGTTCTGTTGGTCAGAGAGAAAACTCTGAAAATTTTAGAAAACTTCTGGCTCAGCATCCCTTTTTGCTCCTCATCAAACACTTCAGCTCTGTTTCACTTCTTTGTTTCCTGTTCTCCAGCATCTCAGGCTGATATAAAAGGCTTCTCTGTATCTGAACAAACAACCTGCCTAATAACAGCGCGCGCTGTGTTAAACAGCTCGATGAGAAGATGCTGGAAGCCCGACTTTGATTTCCCGTTGTTAACGGTCTTCTTGTTTACCTCCCGGACATGAAAGTGGATTCAATCTCCTCTCTTAACTTCTGGCAGATGACAAACTATCGCTTTTATCTAAAACAAGCACACTTCCTCTCAGGGTGTCAGGCGCAAAGACGGAGTTCAAGCTGTGTTTTGATTCGCCGATGACAGCGTGCCGATGACAGCGTGCCGTTGAGCGTCCCGTCTCTCTGAGCGGTTACGCTTAGATCTAAAGTTTATTTCTGATCAGTCACTTCTGTTCATGTGAGAGTTGAGGTGAAATAAAAGAGATCAGAAAGCTCATCGTGAAACAAAACGAGTGGAAACGAGCAGCAGCTGAGATGTCAGGAGACGAGGCAGAAACGGTGGGAAAAAAACGGGGAAAACGACAAACAAACAGCTGGGACTCATTTTCAATTAAACACAAGAAGAAGAGCGGCGGAGAGGAGGGGAAACAGACCTGCGATTACAGCCAAATCCTTCTGGGTGCTGCCGCTGCTCGGCTCCTTATCTTCGTTTGCAGCTTGATCTGAAGAAGCACAAATGAGGAACACATTCATTAATTAGTGGCACAACAATGCAAAGAGCTCTGGCATCTCTGGATCCGACTCCCTGCGTCTCCCTGCTTCTAAAAAACGGATTTCATCGTCTCACCTCAACATCATTAAGTCAGTGAAGCTGATGAGACATGAACCCAGAAACCCAGCCGACGGAGACATTAAAGCAGCATCTTCCACGGTGTTTCATATTCTTACAACCAAAAAGAACTCTTTTCAGTTAAATGGATCCTGTGTTTAACAGGATTTCAGGCCAGCTACCTGTGTGCAGTCACATGGTCTCACCTGTTAAAGGCTCCAACACTGAGGTCAGGTGGAGTTCATGCTCACCACAGACCTCAGCTGAAAGCCAGACCGGCGTCCTTCAAAGTCAGATTCAAATCTAAAGTACGTTCCCGGTCTCCATGGTAACCGATGCTGGGCGCATCAGCTGCTCCGGAGCAGTTTTGATCAGATTTTCAGGTTAGATCATCTGTAAAAAGCTCTGATTCTCAGACTGAAACAACATTTAAACGCCCGAGTCTCCGCTCACAGAGTTTGCTCAATATAAGTCAGACGGCTGACAGAAAATCGTCTCAGACTTTGACCAAATATCTTAATACGATCACATCTTCTAATCTTTAATCACCTGAACTATAAAACCAGAACTCAGAGTTTCATTAACACGCTGTAAATTAAACCTGCTGAGCCAAAGAAACCGTAAGTCCCAGTAAAAGCAGGCGGGTCTATTCTACGCTGATGATGCTGGATTATACAGATTAAAAAGGAATTTGTCTTTGATTTGCTCTGAGATTGAGTGGATTTTCAGGTTATTTCTGGACAGTATAAGAGCTAAATGAGCTCTTTGAGTCTGAAGTTAAATGTTTAAGAGCTTTTTGCTGCTCAACATAAACAGCAGGCAGATTTAACTTTGTGTAGCTAACGGCTAACAGTTTTCTGATTGCAGCCCTCTGATAATAACTGCAGCTTTTTATAATCTCCATTCAGACAGCGTGCTCTTACACAGGGTTTAAATTGGGGCGGAGCGCTCCGTAGCGCAGCTCCGCCTCCTCACTTCGGACGGACCAGCTCCGCTCCGCCTGCTCCAGTGTTCATATTAAAATTTTTTATTTTTTTTTAATGTGATTAAATTCATTTTTCAAGTCTTCTAAAAAATATTACAATTGTCAGGAAGGTTTGTCAATAACTACGCTGAAAATAAAAGCAAGTTTAGGTGAATTACAGCACTGTGCACATGCGCAGAGCCGTGACATCACAGTTAGCATTATTCAATCCAGCCAGGCAGGCGGTGCAACGTGCGCGTCCCAGATTTTCTCATCAAGTCGTGTCAGTCTGAGTGAAACGAGTTTGCAGTTGTTAGCTGTCTGTGCTGTATCTTTGTGCTAGTTAAATATCACATCAGAATGTTTCAAAAAAAGAGTTGGCTGACTGATTGAACGAATGCCTGCTGCAACGTAGCTTTGAAAGACTTTATTTTTTTTTTGCTTCGCTTGTTAATAACATCAGATGGATTCAGTGCCACGCTGTCTTTAGGAAGATCAATTCTTTTTCATTCTGTACTGTAGCTCATGTTGATTTTAACTACATTCAAGTTTGTGAGCCAGTGCATAGTGGACCACCCCCACATACATTGGTATTTAACTTGATTTTTCTGTTCAGACGCTGTAACTCTGACAATGAGGGACTTTTTCAGTGGGTATGTTGAGGTCATTTTGGCAAACAAAAAACAAAAAAAACAGCCATATTTAATACATTGGATTATAAATTCCTAAAACTTGTGTTTATAATTGGTAACCATCATATTGTATGCATTTAACAGTACCACTGTCAGGAGCAGCAAAGGAGTAAGTGCAGGCCCAGCTGCTAAAAATGTCTATTTCTAGAAATTCAAAATGGTAGACATGGAGAAGATTAATTTTTTCATGTATGAAAAGTGCAATTTTCCCAGTCATAATAAATACTAATCTGATGGTGGTGGTGGTAAGTATTTGTGAAAAAGGTAAAAATTGTGAAGGGGCAGCATGAATTCTGGAAAGAAACTGCTAAAAATATTACACGGTGCACCTTTAAGGTTATGTTATTGTTGTGATATGTGCATATGAGATAAATAACTAATAAAGAACACATAATGTGAATTAAGGGTGTGTTAGTAGCAGTGTATTCACATAGTAGAAATGTTTCGCGACATTGACCACTGCGAGTGAAGGGCTCCCCCGCTTTACAAAAGCCAATTTAAACACTGCTCTTACATGAAGTGAAGTGTCAACTGGTTGGTTTATTTCCTGTTTCCCTCCTTTCTCCTGGAGCCTGTGGTCTCTGAGTGGAGGTTCGGGTTCAGCTAACACAAATAAAGCCTGGCTGTGGTTAAGCTGCCTCATCTCTGATCTCAGATGATTACGACCAGATCAGAAGCTTTCTCCTGTGAGGCTGAATGTCTTCACGGTAAACACAAAAACCTGGCAACCACACGACGCCATCCGACTGGCTGTGTTCCGTTCAGGTCAGTCATCCATTTAGCTGTTGGAATCTGGACTTTAATCTGAAATTATCTGAGCTTCCTGTTCAGAATCGGTCCGTATTTCTGATGATCGGGTCGTAGCAGAAGCAGGAAAGATGAAAACATTTTCCTTCAGTTCTGTAACAAAGTCTTTAAAAATGAGATGAACCTGAGCCGAGCATCCACAGATTTAAAACATCCCTTTTTCCATCACAGCAAATGCTGTTTGATCTGATATTATTGATTTATTTGTGGTTAACCAGAAGGAGCCAGAAAGCCAGCGATCTGCCCCATCACAGGCTTTTAAAGGGTTAAACTTCTGCACTTATGACTGCGCTACCCGGTCAGAAACGTAAGAAACGTCCCCACAGGGATAACCGGCTGGCTGGCAGCCAAGAATTCACTCACTTTTTCATCCTTTCGCTGTCTCTTCCTGTCACTGTGAAGCAGAATTCACCTTATTTTGCGTTGGTTTGTTTCGTGAGCTGGGTTTAGTTTTACGCTTCTGATGCCGTGTTGCTGCAGTAACACCCGAGCGGCAGAAACTCAAACCAAACAGCCAGAACCACCGGGTTAAAAACAGCCGCCTGACATCAGCTGCTGTGATCAAAGATAACCAGTTTAATCGTTACATTTACTTGAGTAAGTTTTTGAATAAATTATACTCCTAGGAGTAGTTTTAAATCCCTATACTTTTTACTTTTCCTTGAGTAGATGTGTGCAGCAGAAACTGTCCTCTTACTCCGCTACATTAGGCTACAATGAGCTGGTTACTTTTCTTCTTACCTCTTTGGTATTCTACGCCTCATTATTTTTATCCCCCCGCGTACGCCTCATTTTAATGTTTTATTCTGACAGAGAGAGAGACTTCCACCAAAGGCTCTACCACCTGACTGTGTTCCACCAATCAGACGCAGCCGTGCAGTCTGGTCACGTGACCGTACTCAATCTCAGCGGCGGGACGGGTTAGCTTTAGCATTAGCAGTCGTAGCAAACAAAGAAAGAAACAGATGAAAAATGTCAGAACCAACGGTGGGAAATGAAGACGCAGACGAGGCCTCATACTGAAAGCATGTTTACCTTACAAAGAGTGAGAAACAGCAGCTACATTATGTGTCTTCTGTGTCAACCAAAACAAACGCACATTTCAGCAGAAACTCAACATCTAACTTGAGGAAACATGTAGCGCTAAGTTTCCTAAACTCGTTTTTCCCCCCATGGATAGGTGAATGTTTGTTTTTTAGGTTACATATGGGTTACATATGTTTTAAACATTTCCTAAGTCTCTTATTTTTCATTGAAGTTGTTGAATTTACCTGGATTATTTTTAATTTAAGCCATTTTGTAACTCATTAATTAATTTTAATTTATTTTATCAACTGGATGAGCTCTAATTTGCCTAAAGATGATTATTTAGTATTTCTGTCTGTCTGATTGAATGCTTGTGTTAACAAATAAATCAGACGTTACTCAACAGTTACTCAGTACTTGAGTAGTTTTTTCACCTTTTTTACTCTTACTTAAGTAATTATTTGGATGAATACTTTTTACTTTTACTTGAGTATATTATTTGGCTGCTCTGCCCACCTCTGACGTGGAGTAACCTCAGCAGAGTCGATGGAAGCTCCACATAACCTAAATTAAAACGTAAATCTGTGATTTGCAGCAGAGAAACTCCATCTCTGAGTGAGTCGTTAACCAGTTAACAGGAAACAGTAATTTCTCAGTCCATCAGCTCCTGCGGCGCTCTGCAGTCGAAGCCTACGTTTCATCAGGCGTGTTGTTGGCCAGCACGGAGCCGCCTTTCAAACTGCTCATTGATCTCTGTCCCGGGCAACACCGCCCGGTTTGGACTGAAATGCTATCCCCCCTTTGTCCAAGTCTTTTTAATTAAAGAAAGCGTGTTATTGAGCGAAGGAGAAACCAGAAGTTTGTTCCCTCTGTGTTTGCTGTGCACTGTAAACTGAGCAGGAAACACGAGGCAGTAGGAACAGACACTGCAGTTTTAAAACTTCACGTTGGAACTTTAAAAAGTTCTAGAATGCGCCGCTGAGGGTGGCAGCACATTGGAGTAGCTCTGTACCTCACATTGAGATTTATTCTTTTTTCTAAATTTCATTCCTGTTTTTTCTTGGAAGAAATTGCATTTTTTGGACAACTGTTCCTTCCTGCCTTGGATGCTGTGCAGCTGGATTGATTTTTTCCAATACTTTTGTATGTTTTGCTGTTGTGTCATGATGCATCACCATAGCAACAAGGTGGTTTACAACAGGGAGCAGCTGATTAACATTGGAAAAGCAGAAATAATTCGACAACTGAAGCCAGAAATCCCACTGGAATTGAAAAGGAGGCGTCGTGGATGCAGAGCAGGCGCAAAGAGGAGAGAAAGAAAGAAGAAGTTCAAACCATCTCTGCCATCCTGCATCATGGGAAATGTAAGATCGTTAGCTAACAAGTTGGATGAACTTCTAGCCTTGACAAGGACTCAACAAGAATATCGGGAATGTAGCATTATGTGTTTTACTGAGACATGGCTGCAGGATCATATCCCCGACTCCAGCGTCTCTCTGCCGGGCTTCCTGACTGTACGAGCAGATCGAGATTTAAAGAGTAGCAGTAAAAGGAAAGGGGGTGGATTGGCAGTGCTTGTCAACAACAGATGGTGTCACCCAGGACATGTTACTGTGAAGAGTCGTATCTGCAGTCCTGACATTGAACTATTGGTAGTAAGTTTTCGTCCATATTATTTGCCAAGAGAGTTCACCAGTGTTGTTTTGGTGGCCGTTTACATTCCACCCTCAGCTGTTGCCGACACTGCATGTGATGTCATCAGTTCCGTTGTTGCTAAGATACAGACACAACACCCCAATTCTTTTGTGGCAATATCTGGTGATTTTAATCATGCCTCACTCTCTGCTACACTGCCAACTTTTCAACAGTTTGTCAGCTGCTCTACCAGAGAAAACAAGACATTGGATTTGTTTTACACAAATGTCAAGGATTCATACATTTCCAAATCAAGACCTCCCCTGGGAAAATCAGATCACAACCTTGTTTTTCTCTGTTCAGCATATAAACCCCTTGTCCAGAGACTACCTGTCACAAAAAGGACTGTTAGAAAGTGGTCACATGAAGCTGAAGAAGCCTTACAGGGTTGTTTTGATGCAACCGATTGGATTTCTCTTTGTAAGCCACATGGAGAGGACATTAATGCCATGACTGAGTGTGTGACTGACTATATAAACTTCTGTGTGGACAACACCATCCCCACCAGAACAGTGAGATGCTTCCCTAATAACAAACCCTGGATCACCAGGGAGCTAAAGGAACTATTGAACAAGAAAAAAAGAGCCTTTAGGGAGCGAGACAGGGAGTTACTGAGGAGTATACAGAAGCAGCTCAAAGTCAAGATCAGAGAGAGCAAGGAGGTGTATAGAAAGAAGCTTGAGAGTAAACTGCAGAGGAATGATATCAGAGATGTGTGGTCAGGAATGAAGAAGATCACAGGCCTCAAGCAGAGGGAGGATCGGATGGATGGAAGTCTGGACAGAGCAAATGAGCTGAACACATTCTTCAACAGGTTCAGTTCAGGAACAAGCTCACCATCCTCCCATCCTGTTCCCAGCCAAAGAGACATCCCACCCTCCTCTGACCCACAGCTTTCCTGTAACATCTCCACCTCCACCTCAGTCATGGATTCTTCTGCTTCCACTAGTTTGTCTTCAACCAAATCAGGAGATGCTGCTGTCCCCTTTGCCTCCCCCTCCCAATTTTCTGTTTCTAGAAGTCAGGTGAAGAGGCAGGTGGAGAGACTGAACCGGAACAAGGCTGCAGGTCCAGATGGTGTCAGCCCCCGAGTCCTGAAGGCCTGTGCAGAGCAGCTCTGTGGGATTCTGCAACACCTTTTCAACCTTAGCTTGACCCAAGAGAAGGTACCACTGTTGTGGAAGACATCCTGTCTGGTTCCGGTACCAAAGAAAACTCACCCTTCAGACATCAATGACTACAGACCTGTTGCCCTGACATCCCACATCATGAAGGTCCTGGAGAGACTCCTGTTGACCCACCTGTGTAAGCAAACCAGCACATATCAGGACCCCCTGCAGTTTGCTTATCGCCATGGAGTTGGAGTTGAAGACGCTATCATACACCTGCTTCAACAAACCCACTGTCATCTGGACAAAGCAGGCAGCACTGTGAGGATCATGTTCTTTGATTTCTCCAGTGCATTTAACACAATCCAGCCTGATCTGCTTTGTCTGAAACTCCAGAAGACTCAGGTGGAGGCCTCAACAATCACCTGGATTAATGACTACCTGACAAACAGACCACAGTTTGTCAGACTGAAGAATTGTGTGTCTAACCAGGTGATCAGCAGCACAGGAGCACCACAGGGGACTGTACTCTCACCATTCCTTTTCACTCTGTACACTTCAGACTTCCAGTACAAGTCAGACTCCTGTCATCTACAGAAATATTCAGATGACTCTGCAGTTGTCGGGTGTATCAGAGATGGACAAGAAGCTGAGTACAGAGAGCTGGTGGACCGCTTTGTGGCATGGTGTGGGAACAATCATCTCATCTTGAATGTTAACAAAACAAAGGAGATGATTGTAGATTTCAGGAGAAACAGGGTCAGATCAAACCCTGTTAACATCATGGGAGAAGAAGTGGAGGTGGTTGAGGAATATAAATACCTTGGTGTTCATCTGGACAACAGACTGGACTGGAGACACAACAGTGAAGCCATCTACAAGAAAGGACAGAGCAGACTGTACTTCTTCAGGAAGCTAAGGTCCTTCAAGGTTTGCAACAAGATGTTGCAGATCTTCTATAAGTCTGTTGTTGAGAGCGTCATTTCCTCTTGCATCATCTGTTGGGGCAGCAGCATCAGAACCAGGGACCTAAAAAGACTCAACAACCTGATAAAGAAGGCTGGTTCTGTTCTGGGGACGACTGTGGAACCTCTGGAGACAATAATGCAAAGAAGGATTTTGCATAAAATCAAGAGAATTATGGACAACCCTGAACATCCTCTCCATGAGACTGTTATCAGAAAACAGAGTCTCTTCAGTCAAAGGCTTCTTCAGTTTGGATGCAAAACGGACCGCTACAGGAAATCTTTCCTGCCCACAGCCATCAGCATCTATAATAACTCCTTGATTTAATTGAGCTACATCAACATTTAATTTCCCTCTGGGATAAATAAAGTATTTTTGAATTGAATTTGAATTTGAATTGAATTGAATTGAATTTAAGACTGGAAAAGATCAGCAAAAAGTTAATCGGTCCAAAGCGTGTAAACGGTCCCACTTCTCAAATAATTTCCTTTGAATTCTGACCAAAAAAAGTGTCCCAGAGCAGCTCTATCTCTGTTATAAAAACATGGTTATAACATTGCTATTACTAGTTATGAGGAGAGTTAACAAATTTTAAGAAGCTAGTGCAGAAAATGTTTTCATATTTCGGCCTAAAAAGGACAAACTTTCTTTTTTATTGTTGAGTTTAAAACCAGTTCAGAACTGTCTCTCCTGAACTTCCCGTTTCAACTCATCCATGTTGGTTTACGGGGTTTTGTTCAGACTCTTTGTTTGGCCCTTTTTGGGTTTCCCACCTGGTTCTGTTACCGGCTGCCTCTCCTCAGTCTGTGGGAGTCACACCTCTGTCTAGGGATGGGAACTGATAAGATTGTTACGATTCCAATTCCATTTTCGATTCTGCTTAACGATTCGGTTCTTTGTCGGTTCCCTTATCGATTCTCATTTGGAGAAAAAGGACAACAAACCGGTCGATTAGCATCAACTTTGTTTAGTTTAGAAGTAACACGAGTCGTGACCTCACAAACCCAACAACGGTGAGGTCCACATTGGTCTATCCTGGCCTGGGTAATTTAACTCTTCCTGCTCTGGTGAAAGGAGAAGCTGGAGGTAGAGGTGAACTGGGGGTAGTACCACCAGCCTCTGGCTCTGAGCCAGTCAGGCTCTGTCTCTCATGATTTCATCTAAATGTAATGCCTGAGAAGGCATTCATTTAACCTTAACCGTTACTAACAGCAGCTTTTACAATCAGGCAAATGCTGCTAACATGATAGGCAGTGTTTGTTAGTTAGTTACCTGCAGTGTTAGCCGAGGACATGCTAACGTTGCTAACGTTGCTGGGTTCAGATTCACCGACGTTAATCATTCATTCATAGTTATTGCATGTTGGTAGTATTTCCTCTCTTTGGTGAAATATTCACTTTGCAAGTTGTCCTGTTGTCGTCTTTTTTAGGGATGTGTAACCAAACTTTTCGAGCGATTGTTTCGCTTGGGCGCCATGTTTACTGTTGGCTGCTGGCTGCGCTGGACTCGCCACACAACGCTGCGTGGTGACGTCATTCGCGCCCACTGGAATCGATAAGGGAATCGTTTGCAAAATCGCCAAACGATTCCAAGGAACTGAAACACTGGGAACCGGTTCTCAACAAGAACCGGTTTTCCATTCCCATCCCTACTCTGACTTCCTGTTGCTGTCCACTCTGTTCTGGTGGATTCTGGGTGTTCATGCTCCGGCAGTGCCCTGGTTTTTGCCTTGCTCTGTAAGAGCTTCATTTGTGCCTCCTGCCTCTGCACCGGGTTCTCCTTTAACTAAAAACCTTAACGCTATCTGTGCATGAAAGCAGGTTCTGGGATTCCCATTGCCTGAAATGATGTTCAGTGTGTGTGAGAGTGTGTTTTACCCTGCTGAATGTGGGAGGTGGACTCAGCCAGAGCTCCACAGTTCGACTGAACCATCGGACCGCGGATGGTGACCAGCGAGCTTCCCCGATTGGTCAGCGCCGCCTTCAGCGGAGCGACGTGGTTGAACTGGACGGAGGAGAGGCAGCCGACGAAACCTTTAGAGGCCGCCCTCCCGACCTCCTCGGCCAAGCTGTCCATCCCTGCGGAGAAAAGGATGAAAGACAGGAAGTGAGGAACAAAAGAAGCTGCAGCTCCTCAGCACTTTCCTTCAGACGGCTGCAGGACTTACTGATGACTTTGCCCAACGTCAGGGATCTGATTAAGATCAGCTCTGCATCGGATGACAGTGTGTACTTTCTGTGGATGTCCTGGTCGATCTGGTCGAGTGGAGAGAAATCAAATAACAAGGCAATTACACGAAATGTAAACCCAGGTAACATCAGCAGCATCAGCAGTGAGGTTTTATAGATTGATATTTGTGTTGTGAGCGGCTTCATGTGAAAGCATCTCTGCCCACAGCGAGCTGCTGGAGTGGCTTCCACCTCCCGTCCCGTCTCCGTCCTGCTGACTCAGCTCCGACGCTTCACACCATGAAACAAAGCACACTTCAAAGCAGCAGAAAACCGGTTTCAACACGTCACGGAGCCGGTGGAGACGTTTATCTGATTAAGAACTGTTTGCTGAGGATTCGTCTCTTCAGCATATCGCTGCTCCGGCTCTTGTTTTGCGTTAGCAGAAATGTCAGCTGCATTATACTCTGAAATAGCTGTTTTATTGATGAATGTGCTCAGTGCAGCCCACAGTCTGATGTTCAGAGGTGGGTGGTAACCAGTTACATTTACAAAACATTATACTTCTAGGATTAGTTTTAAATTTCTATACTTTTTACTTTTCCTTGAGTAGATGTGTGCAGCAGAAACTGTCCTCTTACTCCGCTACATTAGGCTACAATGAGCTGGTTACTTTTCTTCTTACCTCTTTGGTATTCTACGCCTCATTATTTTTATCCCCCCGCGTACGCCTCATTTTAATGTTTTATTCTGACAGAGAGAGAGACTTCCGCCAAAGGCTCTACCACCTGACTGTGTTCCACCAATCAGACGCAGCCGTGCAGTCTGGTCACGTGACCGTACTCGATCTCAGCGGCGGGGCGGGTTAGCTTTAGCATTAGCAGTCGTAGCAAACAAACAAAGAAACAGATGAAAAGTGTCAGAACCAACGGTGGGAAATGAAGACGCAGACGAGGCCTCATACTGAAAGCATGTTTACCTTACAAAGAGTGAGAAACAGCAGCTACATTATGTGTCTTCTGTGTCAACCAAAACAAACGCACATTTCAGCAGAAACTCAACATCTAACTTGAGGAAACATGTAGCGCTAAGTTTCCTAAACTCGTTTTTCCCCCCATGGATAGGTGAATGTTTGTTTTTTAGGTTACATATGGGTTACATATGTTTTAAACATTTCCTAAGTCTCTTTGATTTTTTATTGAAGTTGTTGAATTTACCTGGATTATTTTTAATTCAAGCCATTTTATAATTAATTTAATTTATCAATTGGATGAACTCTAATCTGCCTAAAGATGATTATTTAGTATTTTTGTCTGTCTGATTGAATGCTTGTGTTAACAAATAAATCAGACGTTACTCAACAGTTACTCAGTACTTGAGGAGTTTTTTCACCGAGCACTTTTTTACTCTTACTCAAGTAATTATTTGGATGAATACTTTTTACTTTTACTTGAGTACAGTTTTTGGCTGCTCTGCCCACCTCTGGTCCCGTCGTACGGCTCATATCAGAGCAGGTTGGTGCAGAACTCATCTCTATTCTCCAGGGGTGTGGAGCTCCACCTCATAAGTCTGTGGATGCGATTCAAGCATTTTCAACCAGAACGATTCATTTGATCGGATTACTTGTGATCCTGGCTGATAATCTCATTAATATCTGTTTATAGGAGACATTTCTTTGTATTTTCTATCTAAACTTTAGAGAATTCATCGGTTCAAACAGTTATATCTAATGTTTGACTTCCCTCTTCACTTTGAGCAGCAGTCTGAGTCACATTAGTCAGTGAAACACAGTCTGGTTGGCGCGTTTTATCGGATGTTTGTCATCGTGTGTGACTGCACCAACGGCACAAACACGGGCTCACGGTGTTTGATTTGGTTTGGTTTGGTCCGAGGTCACAGAGTTCTGGGTCAGGGTGACCTCAGCTCAGGCAAATACCTCAAGGTGTTTGTGCAGGAAGCCGACATGGAAGCGCCCGGTCGAGGAAGTGTCTGGCCACATACACACCAACTGTTTCAGAAGGCATAACAGAGTCTGTCGTCCTTGGGAATCCTTGGACGCTGCTGAGGTGATATATATGTTTCTGTTAAATCCCCAAAGGGGCCGCAAAGAAGAGTCTGGTCATAAATCTTTATCAATAAAGCAGACAGTCGATGCTGTGATGACCTTTGACCTCTCTCAGTTGTGGTCTTTATCCTGTTATGCTAGCTGTGTTAGCGTCCGTCCAGGGGAGTGCTGTGCAGACTTTGGTTCCTTCTTCTTGTAAAACCCAAAGTGATCCACAGATGTTAGATGGGATGGTGCATTGTAAACGGGGGGGTCTGCTGCTTTCGTTTTCACCGTGTGGGGGTGCGCTCTGCTCTCATCTCTCGGTCCGAGTGGACGGATCGACTCTAAACCCCGTTAGGCCTATTTTAGAGGGAATGGAGCGACCCTAAAATGCCCTTAAGCCCCCTTAAAACATCATATATCCACCAGCATCATGATTGGCTTTAATGATCGCGGTGTGTAGTAACGAGTTACATTTACTTGAGTAAGCTTTTGAAAACATTATACTCCCAGGAGTAGTTTTAAATCTCTATACTTTTTACTTTTCCTTGAGTAGATGTGTGCAGCAGAAGCTGTCCTCTTACTCCGCTACATTAGGCTACAATGAGCTGGTTACTTTTCTTCTTACCTCTTTGGTATTCTACGCCTCATTATTTTTATCCCCCCGCGTACGCCTCATTTTAATGTTTTATTCTGACAGAGAGAGAGACTTCCGCCAAAGGCTCTACCACCTGACTGTGTTCCACCAATCAGACGCAGCCGTGCGGTCTGGTCACGTGACCGTACTCGATCTCAGCGGCGGGACGGGTTAGCTTTAGCATTAGCAGTCGTAGCAAACAAAGAAAGAAACAGATGAAAAATGTCAGAACCAACGGTGGGAAATGAAGACGCAGACGAGGCCTCATACTGAAAGCATGTTTACCTTACAAAGAGTGAGAAACAGCAGCTACATTATGTGTCTTCTGTGGCAACCAAAACAAACGCACATTTCAGCAGAAACTCAACATCTAACCTGAGGAAACATGTAGCGCTAAGTTTCCTAAACTCGTTTTTCCCCCATGGATAGGTGAATGTTTGTTTTTTAGGTTACATATGGGTTACATATGTTTTAAACATTTCCTAAGTCTCTTTTATTCTTTATTGAAGTTGTTGAATTTACCTGGATTATTTTAATTTAAGCTATTTTGTAATTAATGCATTTATTTTAATTTATTTGATCAATTGGATGAACTGTAATTTGCCTAAAGATGATTATTTAGTATTTTTGTCTGTCTGATTGAATGCTTGTGTTAACAAATAAATCAGACGTTACTCAACAGTTACTCAGTACTCGAGTAGTTTTTTCACCGAGCACTTTTTTACTCTTACTCAAGTAATTATTTGGATGAATACTTTTTACTTTTACTTGAGTACAGTTTTTGGCTGCTCTACCCGGGTCTACCTGGGGTCCGTTTCACGTAGCAGGTTCAACAAACTCTGAGTCTGTTCCTGAACTCTGAGATAGAAAACTCTGAGTTTTCGGTTCCAGAAACGCTGATTTGAGTGAGTTTAATCAACTCTGAGTAGTTTCACCTTGAGTTTAGCGCGTGCGCCACAACTTTTAAAAAGCCAGCATCAATGGAGCCCCGATTCGACGAGTCACCATGGCAACGGGGAAGAGGTGGGGCTACGTTTTTCACCCATTCAAGCAGTTTTCCCTGTAATTTTATTGTGATTGCAAAGGACTACATTTAAACTTGCACTTTTGCAGCTGCAGCGGTGTTGCAATTATTTCTAAAAACTCGCCGTATGAGCGCATTAAGATTTCCAATTCCAGGTTGGAGCCCATTCATTTATTTCATTTAGGTGCAATCCCGCGGGGGAGAAGCGCACTCTGCATCAGTTTAAGATGAAATATAAAAACATTGTTCAAACAGTTGAGACCTCGGCATGGGGGTACCTCATTCTGATCATGTTTTACACTGTAAAGTAAATATTTTATTGTTGTTTTATCCCCAACATAATGCTGTTTTCACACACATAAACTATGTCTTCTCATCTATATCATGTTCTGTTAAATAATTAAGCCTATTTAAACTAACACAGACTTCTACTCAGCCAACAGAAAGAAGGCAGATAAAACGGGTCCCTCATTTCAGGTTAATAAACTCAGAGTTTTCACTAAACTTCTTGACATTTAAACCAAAGCCTGTCTGAGGCTTCTCCGTGTCTTTGACCTGCAGATCTCCACATCATGAATCACAGATTCCCCTCTAATTCTACACGGAATAATGTTCTAAACTAAATAAAAGGCCCATTAATGCCCGTAAAATATCTGGTTTTCCTCCAGCAAAGTTAAAAGCATCAGGGAAATGTCAGCCAGTGTTTCTACATTTGGTATTCTTACAACATCTGGGTGTCAGGCCACAGAAACCACTTAGTAAAGGTCACAGGAAAATGTGGTTACAAAGCAACATGACACTGCCTGGGAGCCTGCAGCTGACCTTCAGTGGCTTATCTTGTCATCCTGCCGCAGTGAACTCCTCGTGGGGCTAAGGGGTAAAACAACCCTATTCCTTTCTACAATCAATCATAACCACTATGAATAATTTAAAAAAATATGGTAGTTGTGTCTGGATCAGCCGTACTATCAGCAACCGTCTGAGTTAAGCAGCAGGTGCATGTTGGGCGGAAACCAGACGCCGAGTAAAAGAAGGAAACTGTCACAGATCCTCAGTCAGTGGGGTCACATTATACTGAAAGGATCGGATTATTGGCTAAATTACAATCAGACTGAGTTATTAAGTGCATGTAGACACCTTAATCTGACTAAGAATTGGATCGGATCTGATTATTGGCTAAATTACAATCAGACTGAGTTATTAAGTGCATGTAGACACCTTAATCTGACTAAGAATTGGATCGGATTATTGGCTAAATTACAATCAGACTGAGTTATTAAGTGCATGTAGACACCTTAATCTGACTAAGAATTGGATCGGATTATTGGCTAAATTACAATCAGACTGAGTTATTAAGTGCATGTAGACACCTTAATCTGACTAAGAATTGGATCGGATTATTGGCTAAATTACAATCAGACTGAGTTATTAAGTGCATGTAGACACCTTAATCTGACTAAGAACTGGATCGGATGGGATTCAGACCCCGAGATAACTGGGCTGAAAGTCACTCTAAACCTGCTTGTAGACGCTGAAGCACGTGGTGAATCAGACTTTGCGTTCTGCGCATGCTCCAGATGTTTTCCCGGGGTCGTGACCCGGAAGTCAAAGGAGACGATATTCCTGTTGTTGTCGCCGTCAGAAAGAAACAAACAACGCGATGGAGAATGCTCCGTTGGGCATCGAGTTTGTGCAACAAGCAGCTCATCACAGAGCAAATGTAGAGGGACGTAGCTTCATCTGGCTCTGCGTTCTCCATCTTTCTCCAATGCCTGAGTTTGTTGTTGTTGTTGGTGGTGAAGAGGTCAACAGGAAGTGGCTCTATTAGCAACAGCTGGAATGGGTACAGCGCCACCTATCATACCGGGGTATGACACGCTTTGTGCCTCTGATCCCATGGAAAGAAAGCGAAAGAAAAGAAAGCGAAAGGAGAGAAAGCAAAAGGAAAGAAATCAAAAGGATAGAAAGCGAAAGGATAAAAAGCGAAAGGAAAGAAAGCGAAAGGAGAGAAAGCAAAAGGAAAGAAATCAAAAGGATAGAAAGCGAAAGGATAAAAAGCGAAAGGAAAGAAAGCGAAAGGAAAGAAAGCGAAAGGAGAGAAAGCAAAAGGAAAGAAATCAAAAGGATAGAAAGCGAAAGGACAGAAAGCAAAAGGATAGAAAGCGAAAGGAGGGAAAGCAAAAGGAAATAAATCAAAAGGATAGAAAGCGAAAGGACAGAAAGCAAAAGGAAAGAAAGCGAAAGGCTAGAAAGCAAAAGGATAGAAAGCGAAATGATAGAAAGCGAGAAAGCGAAAGGAAAGAAAGCGAAAGGAAAGAAAGAAAGCGAAAGGAAAGAAAGCGAAAAGAAAGAAAGCGAAAGGAAAGAATCAAAAGGAAAGAAAGCGAAAGGAAAGAAAGTGACGCAAATGAAAAGAAAGTGAAAGGAAAGAAAGCAAAAGGAAAGAAAGCGAAAGGATAGAAAGCAAAAGGAAAGAAAGCGAAAGGATAGAAAGCGACGCAAATGGAAAGAAAGCGAAAGGATAGAAAGCAAAAGGATAGAAAGCGAAAGGATAGAAAGCAAAAGGAAAGAAAGCGAAAGGATAGAAAGCGACGCAAATGGAAAGAAAGCGAAAGGATAGAAAGCAAAAGGATAGAAAGCGACGCAAATGGAAAGAAAGCGAAAGGATAGAAAGCAAAAGGAAAGAAAGCGAAAGGATAGAAAGCGAAAGGATAGAAAGCGACGCAAATGGAAAGAAAGCGAAAGGATAGAAAGCGAAAGGGTCTATTAGCAATAGTTGGAATGGGTACAGCGCCACCTATCATACCGGGGTATGACACGCTTTGTGCCTCTGATCCCATTCATTCACCGCCATATATCCAAGGAGAATTACCCTTAAATAAGGAGAATTACCCTTAAATAAGGAGAATTACCCTCGCTCAGCTCATTCTGATTGTAATTTAGCCAATAATCCGATCCTTTCAGAGCCATGTGACCCCACTGACTGCTCCTCCTTTCCTGTGTGCGATGCCCACCTGCACGTAGAGGTTCTTCCCCACTCGGTGGACTCTGATCCGGTGGAGACGCCCGTCCGCCAGGTTGCTGAGAGCAGGGCTGAACACGTCCGGACTCCTGTCGGTCTGAAGGTGGTACCAGATCTGCAGACTCCCTGCACAGAGCAGAAGGGATGCAGTCTTCATCAGGTTTAACAGCTTTCTAACAGCGTGAGAGGACGCCTGTACGTGAAGTCCACTTCCAACGCATCATCACGTTTAAAAAGAAGGGAATAAATAAATAAATGCACCTTATCAGGTTGTAAAAGCAGTGGAAATGTCAATAATTATTATCTTTAACATCTTTAACATCATCTTTGATCCAGCAGCCGGTAGCAGCAGTGAGTGAGAAACTAAGTGAACCCCTGATCCAGCAGCTGGTAGCAGCAGTGAGTGAGAAACTAAGTGAACCCCTGATCCAGCAGCTGGTAGCAGCAGTGAGTGAGAAACTAAGTGAACCCCTGATCCAGCAGCTGGTAGCAGCAGTGAGAAACTAAGTGAACCCCTGATCCAGCAGCTGGTAGCAGCAGTGAGTGAGAAACTAAGTGAACCCCTGTTCCAGCAGCTGGTAGCAGCAGTGAGTGAGAAACTAAGTGAACCCCTGATCCAGCAGCTGGTAGCAGCAGTGAGAAACTAAGTGAACCCCTGATCCAGCAGCTGGTAGCAGCAGTGAGTGAGAAACTAAGTGTACCCCTGATCCAGCAGCTGGTAGCAGCAGTGAGTGAGAAACTAAGTGAACCCCTGATCCAGCAGCTGGTAGCAGCAGTGAGTGAGAAACTAAGTGAACCCCTGATCCAGCAGCTGGTAGCAGCAGTGAGTGAGAAACTAAGTGAACCCCTGATCCAGCAGCTGGTAGCAGCAGTGAGAAACTAAGTGAACCCCTGATCCAGCAGCTGGTAGCAGCAGTGAGTGAGAAACTAAGTGAACCCCTGATCCAGCATATGGTAGCAGCAGTGAGTGAGAAACTAAGTGAACCCCCGATCCAGCAGCTGGTAGCAGCAGTGAGTGAGAAACTAAGTGAACCCCTGATCCAGCAGCCGGTAGCAGCAGTGAGTGAGAAACTAAGTGAACCCCTGATCCAGCAGCTGGTAGCAGCAGTGAGTGAGAAACTAAGTGAACCCCTGATCCAGCAGCTGGTAGCAGCAGTGAGAAACTAAGTGAACCCCTGATCCAGCAGCTGGTAGCAGTGAGTGAGTGAGAAACTAAGTGAACCCCTGATCCAGCAGCTGGTAGCAGCAGTGAGTGAGAAACTAAGTGAACCCCTGATCCAGCAGCTGGTAGCAGCAGTGAGTGAGAAACTAAGTGAACCCCTGATCCAGCAGCTGGTAGCAGCAGTGAGTGAGAAACTAAGTGAACCACTGATCCAGCAGCTGGTAGCAGCAGTGAGAAACTAAGTGAACCCCTGATCCAGCAGCTGGTAGCAGCAGTGTGTGAGTAACTAAGTGAACCCCTGATCCAGCAGCTGGTAGCAGCAGTGAGTGAGTAACTAAGTGAACCCCTGATCCAGCAGCTGGTAGCAGCAGTGAGTGAGTAACTAAGTGAACCCCTAATCCAGCAGCTGGTAGCAGCAGTGAGTGAGAAACTAAGTGAACCCCTGATCCAGCAGCTGGTAGCAGCAGTGAGTGAGTAACTAAGTGAACCCCTAATCCAGCAGCAGGGAGCTGTAGTAATGGTTTCCTGTGGGACGTTACCAGTCTCTCTCCCTTCTCTCCAGCGCTGCTTCAGCCATCCTCAGAGCTGGTTTCTGACACATGAAACCTTACAGTTCAAAGAGGACGTGCTTTTCTTTTGACGGGACTCTATATACTGCTTATTAATAAATAAATAAAGCACTCTCTCTGGGCTCCCTCAGTTTTCTTTAGAGTCTACAAATATGAACTCACAGCTCTTTACTTTAAAAGTGAATAAGTCAATATGTGCTCAGTTTCCCTCCAACGCAGGCAGGCGCTGGGAGATCACGGCTCAGAAAGCTATGCATTGTCAAGTGGAGCTGGGTCAATATTACAATTCCCCGTGTGTGTGTGAAGGGCTTTGTGTTGTGATTCATTTCAGCGGTGAGAGCAGAGGAAGGTCACTGTGGATAAAGTGTCGCCCCTGCCCTTCACTGTTTACAGAGACCTGAGGGACAGCGCTAACACGCAGCACTGGATTAGCACTCTGCTAAAAACGCACGTCGCTGCTGCACACGCCACTCAAGATCCCGCTCTGAAGTGTGGATACAGCTTAAACAGCGGCAGCTTACTGCTGGGAGGGCCGCCGAGTGTCAGAGGCTGCTGACGGGCCGTCACAGACCTCACAGATGTGACAACCTTCCTCTGAAATGAGGCCCAAAGTGAGACGGTTAGACAGAGTCTCTCTTCTTCTGCTGGTTCCGTTACAGACAGAGTCTGGCTGTGTTCCAAACCGCATACTTCTCCTACTACTCCTACTAACTTTGTGAGTTAGTATGTGAGTTTGAGTAAGCAGAAGTTCCCGGATGCGTACTAGATTCTCCTAAATGTTGGGTATTCATCATGAGGTTACTACTCATACTCAAACTACCCAAGATGCAACGTAATGTGACGTCGCCGATCGTCATTTCCTGTCAAAACGGCAGTTTCAAGCTAGCTACAACGAGGGTAGGTTCACTTCCTGTTTTCAAAACAAAAGCACCAATTGTATGGTAATGGCTTTCCCTATGATAAAAGGCAACGGGTATTTTATTTTGTGAAAATAACAGGAGTACTCACTGCGGCTAGCTTTAGTAGCGCCGAATTCGTGGGAACAAAATTGTAAACAGCCGGTATTTTGTCAGGTTTTCAACACGTTGGGGATCTAAACGACTACTTTCTCACCTGAAAATGTTTCAAATGTTGCTAAAGTTTACAGAGTTTAGAGCTTAAGAGAAATCAGCTTCAGGCCGGCTGATTTCGGCTCGGGCAGGAGCGAAATGCATTGTGGGTAAACGCTCTGCATACTGTCTGATCGATGAGTATGCAGTTTGCAGTATGTAGCATGTAGTATGTAGTATGCAGTATGTAATATGCAGTATGTAGTATGAAGTATGTAGTATGTAATATGCAGTATGTAATATGCAGTATGTAGTATGAAGTATGTAGTATGTAATATGCAGTATGTAGTATGAAGTATGTAGTATGCAGTATGTAGTATGTAATATGCAGTATGTAGTATGAAGTATGTAGTATGTAGTATGTAGTATGCAGTATGTAGTATGTAGTATGAAGTATGAAGTATGTAGTATGTAGTATGAAGTATGTAGTATGTAGTATGCAGTATGTAGTATGTAATATGCAGTATGTAGTATGAAGTATGTAGTATGTAGTATGTAGTATGTAATATGCAGTATGTAGTATGAAGTATGTAGTATGTAATATGCAGTTTGTAGTATGAAGTATGTAGTATGCAGTATGTAGTATGTAATATGCAGTATGTAGTATGAAGTATGTAGTATGTAGTATGTAGTATGTAGTATGTAATATGCAGTATGTAGTATGAAGTATGTAGTATGTAGTATGTAATATGCAGTATGTAGTATGAAGTATGTAGTATGTAATATGCAGTATGTAGTATGAAGTATGCAGTATGTAGTATGCAGTATGTAGTATGTAGTATGTAGTATGCAGTATGTAGTATGAAGTATGCAGTATGTAGTATGCAGTATGTAGTATGTAGTATGTAGTATGTAATATGCAGTATGTAGTATGAAGTATGTAGTATGTAGTATGTAGTATGCAGTATGTAGTATGCAGTATGTAGTATGTAGTATGCAGTATGTAGTATGAAGTATGTAGTATGTAATATGCAGTATGTAGTATGAAGTATGCAGTATGTAGTATGCAGTATGTAGTATGTAGTATGTAGTATGTAATATGCAGTATGTAGTATGAAGTATGTAGTATGTAGTATGTAGTATGCAGTATGTAGTATGCAGTATGTAGTATGTAGTATGCAGTATGTAGTATGAAGTATGTAGTATGTAGTATGTAATATGCAGTATGTAGTATGTAGTATGTAGTATGTAGTATGTAATATGCAGTATGTAGTATGAAGTATGTAGTATGTAATATGCAGTATGTAGTATGAAGTATGCAGTATGTAGTATGTAGTATATAGTATGTAGTATGTAGTATGTAGTAGGCGGTTTCGAACACAGTCAGAGTCTCTTCTTCTTCTGCTGGTTCTTTTGCAGACCGTGAGAACGAAGCGATGCAGAGGAGGAGCACGCGGGTCAAATCTTCTCATCTGCTGAAACCCAGAACGCTGTGGGGGTGGATCCAGCGGAACATTCATCCTGTTAGACTGGCTGCCTCTCTCATTGCTCATCAGAATCTATTTCAGAGTGCATCAGCTTCCTCTTTGCATGTTCTCCGGAGATAAGAGAAAACTGGCATCAGAGCACCAGAGTTCCCCGGAAAAGGTCAAATTAGTCTTTATTTTAAGAGAAAAACATAAAACTCATCTAATGAATAATGTGTTTGTTTAACATTTTTAATTCCTAACTGATGTAATATCGGGTAAATAAGGCGTCCTTATCCAGGCGGGCGCCTCCCACCTGCCCGCGCTGCTGGTTAATCACCTGCTGCGCTAACCAGAGCCGACCTGGATCTATTTCTTCCACCGTCTCCATCCGCCTCCAGGTGAACTCTGAGCGCAAAGTGGACAGATTCACAGCCAAGGAAGTAATTATGCAAGATCATTTGGTAACCGTGGCAACAGATTCGTCTCAGTCTGAGAGGGCATTTGGTTTCCCTGAAAGGGGGTTAAAGGCAGAGAAACCAGGTGTTGTGAGGGTGATGCGAGCTGCTGTGCTGCTCACTGTCAGACATCTTTATACCAAATGTTAGCGTAAATTATTCAGGAGGAACAGGAGAGGGAAAATAAAAGTCTGACTGAAGAAATCAGCTGTTAGCCAACAAGTCCAGAAACATTCAGCCCGTCTGTGCCGAGGAGCAGAAGAACATGAAGACGTCAGCTCAGGTTAGAGAAGCTGCAGCTGAACAAACCACAAGACTTCTGGAACAATAAAAGACTTAAATAAAAAAGTTTTCAGCTGCTGGATCAGGGGTTCACTTAGTTTCTCACTGCTGCTACCAGCTGCTGGATCAGGGGTTCACTTAGTTTCTCACTCACTGCTGCTACCAGCTGCTGGATCAGGGGTTCACTTAGTTTCTCACTCACTGCTGCTACCAGCTGCTGGATCAGGGGTTCACTTAGTTTCTCACACACTGCTGCTACCAGCTGCTGGATCAGGGGTTCACTTAGTTTCTCACTCACTGATGCTACCAGCTGCTGGATCAGGGGTTCACTTAGTTTCTCACTCACTGATGCTACCAGCTGCTGGATCAGGGGTTCACTTAGTTTCTCATTCAGTGATGTAAATAATTGAGCTGCAGGGCTCTCACTCTGATATCATCTTCCCCATAAAGCAACAGGAGGCTACGCTGGAGCTATCACATGACATACAGAGTGGAGTCAGAAGAGTTCAGACCAGGAAAGGAGCAGCAGAATGAGTCCATGTTGGATCCTTCTTACGTTCTGTGGCTGAACATGAGGGAGCTGCATGTCTGAATTACTATCATCGATCTCCAACTAAAAAGTATTTATTAGGGCTGGGCGAGTTAACTCGTTACTCATTTAACGCCGATAAATATTTTATCATCGCGCATTAACATAGGTTTTATTATTTATTTTATTTTGTAAAAGTCTGTTGCTCACAGGCTTTTATTTTGTAAAAGTCTGTTGCTCACAGGCTTTTATTTTGTAAAAGTCTGTTGCTCACGGGCTTTTATTTTGTAAAAGTCTGTTGCTCAAAGGCTTTTATTTTGTAAAAGTCTGTTGCTCACAGGCTTTTATTTTGTAAAAGTCTGTCGCTCACAGGCTTTTATTTTGTAAAAGTCTGTCGCTCACATGCTTTTATTTTGTAAAAGTCTGTGGCTGACAGGCTTTTATTTTGTAAAAGTCTGTTGCTCACAGGCTTTTATTTTGTAAAAGTGCCGCTCACAGGTTTTTATTTTGTAAAAGTCTGTCGCTCACAGGCTTTTATTTTGTAAAAGTCTGTCGCTCACATGCTTTTATTTTGTAAAAGTCTGTGGCTGACAGGCTTTTATTTTGTAAAAGTCTGTTGCTCACAGGCTTTTATTTTGTAAAAGTCTGCTGCTCACAGGCTTTTATTTTGTAAATGTCTGTTGCTCAATGGCTTTTATTTTGTAAAAGTCTGCTGCTCACAGGCTTTTATTTTGTAAAAGTCTGTCGCTCACATGCTTTTATTTTGTAAAAGTCTGCTGCTCACAGGCTTTTATTTTGTAAAAGTCTGCCGCTCACAGGTTTTTATTTTGTAAAAGTCTGCTGCTCACAGGCTTTTATTTTGTAAAAGTCTGTCGCTCACATGCTTTTATTTTGTAAAAGTCTGTGGCTGACAGGCTTTTATTTTGCAAAAGTCTGTTGCTCACAGGCTTTTATTTTGTAAAAGTCTGTTGCTCACAGGCTTTATTTTGTAAAAGTCTGTCGCTCACAGGCTTTTATTTTGTAAAAGTGTGTTGCTCACGGGCTTTTATTTTGTAAAAGTCTGCTGCTCACGGGCTTTTATTTTGTAAAAGTCTGTTGCTCACAGGCTTTTATTTTGTAAAAGTCTGCTGCTCACAGGCTTTTATTTTGTAAAAGTCTGTCGCTCACAGGCTTTTATTTTGTAAAAGTCTGTCGCTCACAGGCTTTTATTTTGTCAAAGTCTGCTGCTGTCTGCTGTGGAACAGGAAAAGAAAGTAATCGGCGGATCCACCAAACATGGAGAAGGGTACGGAACTTTTACTCGGCCATTTTCATGTTAAAGTTCTTCCAGACGGCGGAGTCGACAGAACCAAAGTCATCTGTAAACACTGCCAAGTTGAATTGTCTTCTCAGCGTAGTAGTTCCAGTCTAAAATATCACTTAAAGGCAAAACACACAACTGATAGCAGCAAGTCATTCAAGGAAACAGACAGTGGAGCGAGGCTTCTACATAAAAACTACAGAAAGATGCTGATGTTAAAAGTGTGTTTGCACAACAAATGTTATGGCACTTTCATTCATATGGCAGCACATTTAAAATAAAGCTAAATGCTAAAAGCTATACGCTACTTTTGGATTCATTTTTGGATTCTGCGTACAAATGAGATTAATCGTGATTAATCAGGGAAATCATGTGATTAATTAGATTAAACATTTTAATCGTTGCCCAGCCCTAGTTATTTATTTATTATATTTATTTATTATAAATATATTTATTTAATATGTTTACTTATTATAAATATTTGAGGTGTTTATGCCTGCGTCCCACCCACCGTTCCTGGTCAGGATGACGGCGATGTGCTGCTGGCTGAAGGTGCTGACGGTCAGCAGCATGGCCGGCCTCTGGGCGGTCACGAAGCTGAAGGCCACGTCCTCTCTGGCCCGGCTGTCGGTGGAGGCGCTGGAGGCCTGAGAGCTCCGGTTCTGCATCACGGAGAATGGCTCCTGGAAGGTGTAGGTCACCGAGGACTCTCTGTCGAAGGACACCGACACCTCTGCAGACACAGGGAAGGGAAAAGGGTCAGCAGCGAGCTACCAGCAGGGAGAGCACAGGTTCATGGTGAGCGCCATCAGGCAGCTCAGGCTGCAGGAAGGGATATTATTAACCAAAGCATTCCTGAGCAAACAGCTGTGGTGCTAACACAGATGTTTCTAACACAGATGTTTCTAACAGATCTTTCTAACACAGATGTTTCTAACAGATGTTTCTAACACAGATGTTTTTAACAGATCTTTCTAACACAGATGTTTCTAACACAGATGTTTATAACAGATGTTTCTAACACAGATGTTTCTAACAGATGTTTCTAACACAGATGTTTCTAACAGATGTTTCTAACACAGATGTTTCTAACAGATGTTTATAACACAGATGTTTCTAACAGATGTTTCTAACACAGATGTTTCTAACAGATGTTTCTAACACAGATGTTTATAACAGATGTTTCTAACACAGATGTTTCTAACAGATCTTTCTAACACAGATGTTTCTAACAGATGTTTCTAACACAGATGTTTCTAACAGATCTTTCTAACACAGATGTTTCTAACAGATGTTTCTAACACAGATGTTTATAACAGATGTTTCTAACACAGATGTTTCTAACAGATGTTTCTAACACAGATGTTTCTAACAGATGTTTCTAACACAGATGTTTCTAACAGATGTTTATAACACAGATGTTTCTAACAGATGTTTCTAACAGATGTTTATAACACAGATGTTTATAACACAGATGTTTCTAACAGATGTTTCTAACAGATGTTTCTAACACAGATGTTTCTAACAGATGTTTCTAACACAGTTGTTTATAACAGATGTTTATAACACAGATGTTTCTAACAGATGTTTCTAACACAGATGTTTCTAACAGATGTTTCTAACACAGATGTTTATAACAGATGTTCATAACACAGATGTTTATAACAGATGTTTATAACACAGATGTTTCTAACAGATGTTTCTAACAGATGTTTCTAACACAGATGTTTCTAACAGATGTTTCTAACACAGATGTTTATAACAGATGTTTCTAACACAGATGTTTATAACAGATGTTTCTAACACAGATCTCTGTATTATCCAGCATCAGAGTCCGTCCTGCAGAGCTCGGCTGCATCAAAATATGTTGCAGCATTTCATGTTTCATCACTCGGGGCAATTTCTCAGACAGCTCCCTCTGGGGCAACAAAGCCTTCATACTGCCCCCGCCGCTTTAAGGCAGCAGCCCATCGTCCCAGATGACCATACCGCCTTAAAACCGCCTTAAAACCGCCTTATAACCGCCTTATAACTGCCTTAAAACCAGAGCGGGGAGGGGCTTCACTGTGCTCCATGTTCATCAACATGTCTCCGCTCCTGTCTCCTTGTCTCGTCTCCTTTCTCCTTGTCTACTCTCCTGTCTCCTTGTCTACTCCCCTTTCTCCTCTCCTGTCTCCTTGTCTCCGCTCCTGTCTCCTTGTCGCCTCTCCTTTCTCCTTGTCTACTCTCCTGTCTCCTTGTCTACTCCCCTTTCTCCTCTCCTGTCTCCTTGTCTCCGCTCCTTTCTCCTTGTCTACTCTCCTGTCTCCTTGTCTCCTCTCCTGTCTCCTTGACTCCTCTCCTGTCTCCTTGTCTCCTCTCCTGTCTCCTTGTCTACTCTCCTGTTTCCTTGTCTCCTCTCTTGTCTCCTTATCTCCGCCCCTTTCTCCTTGTCTCCTCTCCCGTTTCCCTGTCTCCTTGTCTACTCCCCTTTCTCCTCTCCTGTCTCCTTGTCTACTCTCCTGTCTCCTTGTCTACTCCCCTTTCTCCTCTCCTGTCTCCTTGTCTCCGCTCCTTTCTCCTTGTCTACTCTCCTGTCTCCTTGTCTCCTCTCCTGTCTCCTTGACTCCTCTCCTGTCTCCTTGTCTCCTCTCCTGTCTCCTTGTCTACTCTCCTGTTTCCTTGTCTCCTCTCTTGTCTCCTTATCTCCGCCCCTTTCTCCTTGTCTCCTCTCCCGTTTCCCTGTCTCCTTGTCTACTCTCCTGTCTCCTTGTCTCCTCTCCCGTTTCCCTGTATCCTTGTCTCCTCTCCTGTCTCCTTGTCTCCTCTCCTGTCTCCTTGTCTACTCTCCTGTTTCCTTGTCTCCTCTCTTGTCTCCTTATCTCCGCCCCTTTCTCCTTGTCTCCTCTCCCGTTTCCCTGTCTCCTTGTCTCCTCTCCCGTTTCCCTGTATCCTTGTCTCCTCTCCTGTCTCCTTGTCTCCGCTCCTGTTTCCTTGTCTACTCTCCTGTTTCCTTGTCTCCTCTCTTGTCTCCTTATCTCCGCCCCTTTCTCCTTGTCTCCTCTCCTGTCTCCTTGTCTCCTCTGTCCTCCTGCCTGAGACAGAAGGAAGGATGCAGGATGTCTAACACGCTGCAGGATGAGCTGGAAGGAGAAACCTTTTCTGACTGTAAACTGAATTCACACTTTGTCACAAACACATTTAATGTTCACCTGAAGAACCATTTATTCTCTTCCTGGTTAAAACAAAACAACAAAATAAACCTGTTTTATGGTTCAGGGTAAAAAACAATCTTTTTTCTCCATTTTTCCCGTTCAGACGTCATCCTTTCCGCCTTAAAAACCCAACCCGGGGCTGTTTACCTTCCCCAGCCTGCTGCACACAGAGGCAGCCGAGCACCAGAGAATAACCCACAGAGTGACTCTCACCACAATAAGATGCTGCGTCTGCTCAGGCTGCTCAGGCTGCGGTTCCTCTCAGATTCACTGAGCAGCAGGAAACGCTGTAAACTGTTTCTCTCAGAGTGCCTTTTCCATTTATTCCTTTGTTGAGGCTGTTTGCTCTGCTCTGCTCGCACTCTGCAGCACATCATTTGTTCTAATGCATTTCAAATGTTCTCACACCGCAGCCACGACAAGGATTAATTGTCTCTTGGATTGTTTGGGTTCTTATTGGTTTTCTGTAATGGAATAAGCTCGACAGTGATCAATTTTCTGTTTGTTAGAATCAACGTGAACTGATTAAAATAATTCCACGCTGCAGCTTTTCTTTAACCCAGATTCTCATTGTGCGGCTCCTCCATAGCAGCTTATAACATATATGCTAACAATAACAATACATTTGATCAAATAACACACAGCGAATACTGCACAGCATTAGGTATTTTATTAAGTTTGCTTTTTTGTAGTATTAAGTATTTTTGTTAAGTTTGCGTTTTTGTAGTATTAAGTATTTTTATTAAGTTTGCGTTTTTGTATTATGAAGTATTTTTTATTAAGTTTGCTTTTTTGTAGTATTAAGTATTTTTATTAAGTTTGCTTTTTTGTAGTATTAAGTATTTTTGTTAAGTTTGCGTTTTTGTATTATCAATTATTTTTATTAAGTATTAATTAAGGCTTGATGGTGTTTCCTAAAGGGGGGAACTGTTAAACCTGGCAACGCAGCCCGCTTATGAGCCTGTTGATCGCCAACTCGGCCCAGCAGTGAAATCATCACAGATCCAGTGATTTTTCCATTTTTTTTCTGTGGAATGAGCATACTGTCTGGTGAACAGAATGGCATGTTGACTGATGTCAGAATTTGGGGGAATAATTGATTGCCAATGAAGTAAAGATGAAAATATTGGAAAAAAGTGAAAAAACGATTTCTTTGCATTAAATTGAGCCAAAATCATGTAGAAATGTATTTTAAGAATTATAATTTCATTGGATGTTGTCTCCACATGTGTTCTGTGCATCTGAAATGCATTTATTGACAGCTTACCCAACCCACTGAGGATTTGTGGAAATTGTAATTTTCCAACATTTTCAGTCAAAAAATGAGAAGGGCACATACACTAAAATAGCTATAATTTTTTTTCGCGATGTTTATTGCTTCTTAGGATCAAAGTGAACATAAAAAACACAAATAAAAAGTATGGCAGACCATGTCAGGTTCAACCCATTTTTGAGACTTTGGCTCCCCGACTATTAGTGCATGCTAGCTCCTTTAGCCAGCACACGATAGCTCCTTTAGCCAGAGCCCGCTAGCTCCTTTAGCCAGAGCACGCTAGCTCCTTTAGCCAGAGCAAGCTAGCTCCTTTAGCCAGAGCAAGCTAGCTCCTTTAGCCAGAGCAAGCTAGCTCCTTTAGCCAGAGCACGCTATCTCCTTTAGCCAGAGCAAGCTAGCTCCTTTAGCCAGAGCAAGCTAGCTCCTTTAGTCAGAGCACGCTAGCTCCTTTAGCCAGTGCACGCTTGCTCCTTTAGCCAGAGCACGCTAGCTCCTTTAGCCAGTGCATGCTAGCTCCTTTAGCCAGCGTACTCTAGCTCCTTTAGTCAGAGCACGCTAGCTCCTTTAGCCAGTGCACGCTTGCTCCTTTAGCCAGAGCACGCTAGCTCCTTTAGCCAGAGTACGCTAGCTCCTTTAGCCAGTGCATGCTAGCTCCTTTAGCCAGCGTACTCTAGCTCCTTTAGTCAGAGCACGCTAGCTCCTTTAGCCAGAGCACGCTAGCTCCTTTAGCCAGTGCATGCTAGCTCCTTTAGCCAGCGTACTCTAGCTCCTTTAGTCAGAGCACGCTAGCTCCTTTAGCCAGCGCGAGATGCAGGCACAATGGATCGGTTTTTAACTAAAAAAGGACAAAAACCAGCACAAAAACCATGCTCATCCTGAATGTCTCACTATGATTACAACAACAAACTACAAACACAACAAGAAGAAAGTCGAGGACATGCACGCCAGCTTCTGCTCATCCCAGTATTAAGGTACATGTGGTCTGAATTGAAAATGTATTGGCTGTGTTGATTCTTTTTCTGTGGGATGTTTTATGTGTAGAAATGCAGATTTGCAAAAAGGGGACTTTAGTATGTTGTGGTAAAAGTGGCTCTGCCCTTGATTCTGCTGCCAATAGCCGCTTTCGGACAGACAGTTCTAAGAAAGTAGTTATCAGAACTACCCTCCTCGAATTTCGTTCTGATAACTATCCTTCCCCAGCGGAACTGTTTCAGTCTGCATTCGCACATGAGTCGGGACCTGATAGGGACTGATGCGCCGCGCGCAGCCGTCTGCTTCAGTGACGTGTTAGCCGTTAGCCGTTTAGCGCTACATTCAAACACAAAACAAAACGGTAAAAGTAAGGAGAGTAGAAAAAACACCACCAAGAAGCTAATATGGAGAGCGGGGAGGCCACTGTGTTTATGGTCTGCATGATGGTGATATTAATCATGGACAATCACATCAGGCGTCTAATATCGAGGCTGGAAGAGCTCACAGAGAGAGTCAGGAGATACTTTTTTATTTCATGAAGGAAGAAAGGAGAGCAGAGCGCTGCAGACAAATGAGACCAGTGTAAGTTAACTTATTAAACACCCGCTGGTTGTGTCTGTGTCATATGAGGAGACATTTCAGCCGTGATAGAATTACATGGGGCGTAGCTACCGACCACCACACACCTCCCTTAGATTAGTTCTATAGAACCATGAAAAGACCCGACCTCGGAGAAGGAGCTAAATAGTTATAGGAACTAAGGGAGAAAGCCCCGAGTTCCTGTATGTCCGAACACGGGAGAAAACGGCCCCGCGGATTAAAAGGTTATTAGAACTGCCAAAGGTTCCTACAGTCCGAAAGCGGCTATAGTGGCTCTGGTGAAATAAATAGAGAATATCGCTGGTTAACACCGACCCACGAACACCCCCACGGCGAGCGGTTCTCACCCTGGTTGCAGGTGGTCCCTCCGTAGGCCGACTGCGAGCAGTCGCAGATGTAGCCGTTGCTCTTCTCCACGCACCGGCCCCGGTTGTGGCAGAGGCTGCTGGAGCCGCTGCAGTATCCGGGGCAGCCGGCGCTCACCCCAGGCGTCATCTTGGCCCGCTCCTCCAGGTCGAAGCCCACGCCGTTGACCGTCAGCGACCTGATGCAGCCCAGGAAGCCCCTCTGCTGGGACGCCGTTCCCCCTGAAACCAGCCGGCCACCGATAAAGTTAGTTTATTCCAAAGAAGTTCCCAGATCTCCCAAACCGCCCTCTCCTCTCCTGTCTCCTTGTGTCCTCTCCTGTCTCCTTGTCTCCTCTCATCTCCCGTTTCCTTTTCTCCTTTCCTGTCTCCTTGTCTCCTCTCCTGTCTCCTTTCCCAAACCGCCCTCCTGAAGCCGAAACAGACCAGTTTCTCTCTCTGGATCTGCGACAGAAGCGACTGATTTCTGTCGTTTAGAAAAAGATTGCACTCAAAATGTGTGGGAGGAGGATTTGGGGGAAGACATTACTGCGGTTCAGTGGAGAGACATTTTAAAATGGATTCATTCTTTGTGCAGGCACGGCCTGTTACAGTGGAAGGTGCTTCACATTTCACTAATTAGCAAAGATGTATCATAGTCACAGTGATGCCTGTATCACCCCCCCGTACCATACAAATGGAAACAGGTTTCTCCACCGACTCACAACAATTGGATACGGGAAATTTTACAATGTCTAAAGTTAGAGAAGTTAAGGTTCTCACAGAAGGAATCTTTGACAACATTTCATAAAACTTGGGACCCACTGCTGGCTTATATATAGTAATACGCTGTGTTCCAAACCGCATACTTCTCCTACTACTCCTACTAACTTTCTGAGTTAGTATGCGAGTTTGAGTAAGCAGAAGTTCCCGGATGCATACTAGATTCTCCGAAATGTTGGGTATGCATCATGAGGTTACTACTCATACTCAAACTACCCAAGATGCAACGTAACGTGACGTCGCCGATCGTCATTTCCTGTCAAAATGGCAGTTTCAAGCTAGCTACAACGAGGGTAGGTTCACTTCCTGTTTTCAAAACAAAAGCACCAATTGTATCGTAATGGCTTTCCCTATGATAAAAGGCAACGGGTATTTTATTTTGTGAAAATAACAGGAAGTGCGTTGCTCACTGCGGCTAGCTTTAGTAGCGCCGAGGGAACAAAATAGTAAACAGCCGGTATTTTGTCAGGTTTTCAACACGTTGGGGATCTAAACGACTACTTTCTCACCTGAAAATGTTTCAAATGTTGCTAAAGTTTACAGAGTTTAGAGCTTAAGGGAAATCAGCTTCAGGCCGGCTGATTTCGGCTCGGGCAGGAGCGAAATGCATTGTGGGTAAACGCTCTGCATACTGTCTGATCGATCAGTATGTAGTATGTAGTATGTAGTATGTAGTATGTGGTATGTAGTATGTAGTATGTAGTATGCAGTATGTAGGTATGTAGTATGTAGTATGTAGTATGCAGTATGTAGTATGTAGTATGCAGTATGTAGGTATGTAGTATGCAGTATGTAGTATGTAGTATGTAGTATGCAGTATGTAGTATGTAGTATGCAGTATGTAGGTATGTAGTATGTAGTATGCAGTATGTAGGTATGTAGTATGCAGTATGTAGTATGTAGTATGTAGTATGCAGTATGTAGTATGTAGTATGCAGTATGTAGTATGCAGTATGTAGTATGTAGTATGCAGTATGTAGGTATGTAGTATGCAGTATGTAGTATGTAGTATGTAGTATGCAGTATGTAGTATGTAGTATGTAGTATGCAGTATGTAGTATGCAGTATGTAGTATGCAGTTTGTAGTATGCAGTATGTAGTATGTAGTATGCAGTATGTAGTATGCAGTATGTAGTATGCAGTATGTAGTATGTAGTATGCAGTATGTAGTATGTAGTATGCAGTATGTAGTATGTAGTATGTAGTATGCAGTATGTAGGTATGTAGTATGTAGTATGTAGTATGCAGTATGTAGTATGCAGTATGTAGTATGCAGTATGTAGTATGCAGTATGTAGTATGTAGTATGCAGTATGTAGGTATGTAGTATGCAGTATGTAGTATGTAGTATGTAGTATGCAGTATGTAGTATGTAGTATGCAGTATGTAGTATGCAGTATGTAGTATGCAGTATGTAGTATGTAGTATGCAGTATGTAGTATGTAGTATGTAGTATGCAGTATGTAGTATGTAGTATGCAGTATGTAGTATGCAGTTTGTAGTATGCAGTATGTAGTATGCAGTATGCAGTATGCAGTATGCAGTATGTAGTATGTAGTATGCAGTATGTAGTATGTAGTATGCAGTATGTAGTATGCAGTATGTAGGTATGTAGTATGTAGTATGCAGTATGTAGTATGTAGTATGCAGTATGCAGTATGTAGTATGTAGTATGCAGTATGTAGTATGCAGTATGTAGTATGTAGTATGCAGTATGTAGTATGTAGGTATGTAGTATGTAGTATGTAGTATGCAGTATGTAGTATGTAGTATGCAGTATGTAGTATGTAGTATGCAGTATGTAGTATGTAGTATGCAGTATGTAGTATGTAGTATGCAGTATGCAGTATGTAGTATGTAGTATGCAGTATGTAGTATGCAGTATGTAGTATGTAGTATGCAGTATGTAGTATGTAGTATGCAGTATGTAGGTATGTAGTATGTAGTATGTAGTACGTGGTTTGGAACACAGCCTTTGTCTTACTCCTGACGATGCCGAGGACGCTTCTTAACAGTTGGAAAGAGAGAATCCCCCCCCCCTCCACACACTCTATCTATTTATTTGTCATTTATCCTTTTAATTATTATTATTAAACATTTTCATTTTAATTATTATTATTATTTATTTTCTTTATTTTCTTATTATTATTATTTATTTTTTTCTCATTTTCAATTTTTCACTTATGTTGCCCTATGCTGTATAATAACTAAGCTGTTTGCTGTGACTACATCTGACGGGTTGTTGGGAGGGATAGTTATGTTGGGGTTCTCTTGTTTTTTTTTACTTTGTACTTCCCTTTAAAGCAGACGCTTCGACGCAACGGGAAACTGATGTGTTTTTCTTTCTGCACTGTCTGCAAAAACTCAATAAAGAGATTTGTAAAAAAAAAAAATAAATCTGCAGTGATGGTTCCCTCCCGGGGGTTCTCTGTCCTGTGTTTATCTGGAACAACTGTGGAGGCACTTTAAGAACAAAACCCTCACTTAGGCTGAATCCAGTAGTAATGGACTCCACT
This sequence comes from Odontesthes bonariensis, assembly GCF_027942865.1. Taxonomy (NCBI): domain Eukaryota; kingdom Metazoa; phylum Chordata; class Actinopteri; order Atheriniformes; family Atherinopsidae; genus Odontesthes; species Odontesthes bonariensis. The sequence goes on along the minus strand of NC_134517.1, from coordinate 37,416,950 downwards.
GGCTGATTCCAGCAGATTCTCACCTCCCAGAGGTGGAAGACTGATGACTAGGGATGGAAAATGAATCATTCTGTTGTGCTTGTAATTTATATGATGGGGAAAAAATACAAACCCGTGGCTATAATCTCCTTTCACCATCCCTAAAGGCTGACAAATGACGCTTGTTAAAGCCGTATTGTTTCAGATGAAGAGACGCTCGGCCTGTACGTGTCGCATGCATCTGGAATGAGTTCCCTCATCTGAAATCGGGCTCCTTCAAGTCAAAGTGAGAGCGCCACGTTAACCCTTCCCTCAGCCCGGATCCCTGCAGCAGCGCTCTTATTACAGCCACCCACCTCCATTTTTCACAGGCTGAACGGATGAAGAGGCTTCAGGAACTGTTTGGACTGAAATGGATGTCGTGCTTCGTTTATATTGCATCAAACCTGGTGGAGCTGCAGCAGAGAAGTTGCACAACTACGACCAACAACAGCTTTAAGAACTATTAAAACCAAGGCTGGGCGCGTTAACTCGTTATTATCGCCTAAACTCGTTAATTATTTAATAAATATTTTATGGCGCATTAACGCAGGTTGTTGATTGTAAAAATCTGTTGAACGCATCACATTCACACAGTTACAGCAAACACCACGATGCATGGAGGAATAAAATAAAGATAAACTAGCAGGTAACATCACCGCTACAGGTGTGAAGCTAACGGAGCTAACCGGCGCTACTTCCTGTTTTACTTGTTTCAACATAAAAGCACGTATTTAAAAAATAAAAAAATAAAAAACTCCTGTCTCTCACAGTCTGTTGCTCACAGGCTTTTATTTAGTAAAAGTCTGTCGCTCACAGGCTTTTATTTTGTAAAAGTCTGCTGCTCACAGGCTTTTATTTTGTAAAAGTCTGTTGCTCACAGGCTTTTATTTTGTAAAAGTCTGTGGCTCACAGGCTTTTATTTTGTAAAAATCTTGCTCACAGGCTTTTATTTTGTAAAAGTCTGTGGCTCACAGGCTTTTATTTTGTAAAAATCTTGCTCACAGGCTTTTATTTTGTAAAAGTCTGCTGCTCACAGGCTTTTATTTTGTAAAAGTCTGTTGCTCACAGGCTTTTATTTTGTAAAAGTCTGTGGCTCACAGGCTTTTATTTTGTAAAAATCTTGCTCACAGGCTTTTATTTTGTAAAAGTCTGTGGCTCACAGGCTTTTATTCTGTAAAAGTCTGCTGCTCACAGGCTTTTATTCTGTAAAAGTCTGCTGCTCACAGGCTTTTATTTTGTAAAAGTCTGCTGCTGAGGAACAGGAAAAGAAAGTAATCGGCGGATCCACCAAACATGGAGAAGGGTACGGAACTTTTACTCGGCCATTTTCATGTTAAAGTTCTTCCAGACGGCGGAGTCGACAGAACCAAAGTCATCTGTAAACACTGCCAAGTTGAATTGTCTTCTCAGCGTAGTAGTTCCAGTCTAAAATATCACTTAAAGGCAAAACACACAACTGATAGCAGCAAGTCATTCAAGGAAACAGACAGTGGAGCGAGGCTTCTACATAAGAACTACAGAAAGATGCTGATGTTAAAAGTGTGTTTGCACAACAAATGTTATGGCACTTTCATTCATTCAGCGCTGTGCACGAACACGTCTGTGAGCAAGGTTCGTATTTCTGTGAATTTTGAGCTGTTTTTTCCCCGACTAACCCGAGTCAGTCTCTCTCTCTCTGTGTCTGCAGGAGCCACGAGACCTTGAGACGGTTCTGACACAAACTGATGTAAAGCAGAAACAAAAGCGTGATTCAGAAGACGGCTTCAAAGGAGACAAAGGAGAGAAGTGAAGGATGCAACCAGACGGCTGTGTTCACAGAGTCTGTCCTCAGTCTCTGACCGGCTCCAAAGATGTTTTTATCTGTTGTTCTGCTCTGTTGTTAACGTCCCTGTTAGGCATCTCATGTCTGAGCTGTTGCTGCTCGGCTTTCACATGTAACCCCGTTTTATTTCCCCATATTAAAAACGGTTATCTGGGTTGTACCGGTTATTAAATTACATAAGCGCCCTAATTTTTCCCTAATTAAAGAACACAGCAGGTACAGATTTAATCTGTCCCACCACATTTATAAGAAAAGGGAAACGGAAGATGGATGTTATGTTACCTTATTAATGCTTCAGACAAAGCTGAAATATATTATATTTACCTCAGACCCGTTGTTCTACATCTGGGGACAAAAAGTAACTGGCTTCTTTGCTTTTTTTTGTTTTAGTTGTTTGTTTTTAAAGAATACTCTCAGTTAAATATGATTTTCTCCAGCCTCCTTTCTTACTTTTGCTTCTTGGCACCAAAAAAAGCAGAAACACTAGCTAAAGAAACCCTCTTATCTTGTGTTAGAGTGATGCTAATTCTTAGAGTGAAGCATTTGTCACTCGGCCACGGCTGGCTAATATGCTTAAATCAGTGTGTGAGCTAATTAGTCACATCTGGCAGGACAAAAAAGGCGAGAGGAAGGGAGGCTGCAGCCTGAGCAGGGAGCTTTATATTTGGATCTGTTGGGCTCCTCTGACCATCACCACAGTGGTGCCTCACAATGCCGTTAGCACCAAAGTGTGGTTTTAGAAAGAGATTGTTTAATTTGATATATCATAAATGTAAAGTGAATTGATTTTTCTCCATAGTTTACGATCATTTAGAGCCATTAATGTTTTATTTAATGTGTCAGAAGCAGAATTGTTCTGATCTCTGAGGGCAAACATTAAAAAATTACTGTCAGGTCTCAAATGCACTCTGTTAAAATCAATCAAATTAAATAGATTAAGCACAAAAAGCACGATTTAAAAAAAATTACAGTTTGAATTTGAACATCTCAGTGTTTGGTAATAAAACAGATCCAGCATCAGAAAACTGATGAAAACAGCTAATATTAGCTACACTGTGTGTTAGCCAGGTCTCTGGTGTTAGCCCAGGGCTAATATTAGCTACACTGTGTGTTAGCCAGGTCTCTGGTGTTAGCCCAGGGCTAATATTAGCTATACTGTGTGTTAGCCAGGTCTCTGGTGTTAGCCCAGGGCTAATATTAGCTATACTGTGTGTTAGCCAGGTCTCTGGTGTTAGCCCAAGGCTAATATTAGCTACACTGTGTGTTAGCCAGGTCTCAGGTGTTAGCCCAGGGCTAATATTAGCTACACTGTGTGTTAGCCAGGTCTCTGGTGTTAGCCCAGGGCTAATATTAGCTACACTGTGTGTTAGCCAGGTCTCTGGTGTTAGCCCTGGGCTAATATTAGCTACACTGTGTGTTAGCCAGGTCTCAGGTGTTAGCCCAGGGCTAATATTAGCTACACTTTGTGTTAGCCAAGTCTCTAGTGTTAGCCCATGGCTAATATTAGCTACACTGTGTGTTAGCCAGGTCTCAGGTGTTAGCCCAGGGCTAATATTTGCTACACTGTGTGTTAGCCAGGTCTCAGGTATTAGCCCAGGGCTAATATTAGCTACACTGTGTGTTAGCCAGGTCTCAGGTGTTAGCCCAGGGCTAATATTAGCTATACTGTGTGTTAGCCAGGTCTCTGGTGTTAGCCCAGGGCTAATATTAGCTATACTGTGTGTTAGCCAGGTCTCTGGTGTTAGCCCAGGGCTAGTGTTAGCCAGGTCTCAGGTGTTAGCCCAGGGCTAATATTAGCTATACTGTGTGTTAGCCAGGTCTCTGGTGTTAGCCCAGGGCTAATATTAGCTATACTGTGTGTTAGCCAGGTCTCTGGTGTTAGCCCAGGGCTAATATTAGCTATACTGTGTGTTAGCCAGGTCTCTGGTGTTAGCCCAGGGCTAGTGTTAGCCAGGTCTCTGGTGTTAGCCCAGGGCTAGTGTTAGCCAGGTCTCAGGTGTTAGCCCAGGGCTAATATGTTGTTTACAGCAGCAACACTTTCTTTCCTGATTGAGAGCTTGACTCGTGCAGATTGTTTCTGATGCTTAAATTGTAATTCTGATTAACTTTCTGTGGTAAATTTAGGTCAGTAGGCCTTAAGAAGCCTGAGCTGTGATTTTACAAATGTAGTAAAATTGTACATCTGTGTGTTTTTAAGTCATGAACAAGCTTCCAGTTCCAGCTAACAGCCACTGTCTGTATGTTTCAGAGCGTTGTGGCTTCCTCTTGCTTTGGGAACACATGGTCCACGCCAGAGTTGTGGAGGCCCAGAGGACGCTGTGGTTCAGTAGCTCTTTGCCTCCATGTCTGATAGGGATCAGATCCCAAACACAGAAATGTACCAGCAGCCTCTGGTATTCCCGTCCTTTTCTCTCATAAGGTCACATTTAATTTGACTAATTTCAAACTCCCAATCGAATGAGGCGACAAAGATTTATTTCCACTCATTAGTTCTCTTTTCACATTAGCTTCTGCCTAACGAGTTGGTCCGACACACTCAGCCCAACACCAGCACTTTAAAATGTTCACATAAGTCATTTAGTTTCCCTCATTACCGTATTTAGAAGAAAGATTCTCAGCTTTGTTGGGGAAACTTCATCATGGAGGCAAATTATTGTTTAATTGGCAAGATGCTGCATGGCTGACCTGCTCCTCCTCAGGCTGGATTCATCACGTTTAAATAAACGGCGAACAGAACTATCAGGGGAGCAGCCAGAGTTTAGTTTCCCCTCAGAGCATCTCAGCAGGTGAACTCTACAGTTAGTCCTTTTCCTGTCACAGCGTGAAGAAACGCCCAACAATGTCAGAATCAATATGTCTGTTACACTGGAAAAAATAAGTAAAAAAACAACAAATAAAAGACGTTTTTGCTTGGAATAAGCAAAACAAATCTGCCAGTGGAACTAGTAAAAATCAGCTTGTCCAGATTTCTTGAAATAAAATGTGATATTTAGGACTTTTGAGATAAAAGTGATCTTGAAATTAGCTTAAAAACCTCTTCAAATAAAGAAAAAAAGCTTGTTTCTCATGAAATATGGCTCAAAACAATTTGTTTTCAAGACTTTTTCATTTAACAAGATATTCCAGATGTATTGTCTTCAAACAAGTTCCTATATCTGGCTGAAATTTTACTTGTTAGGCAGTTGTGTCTGATATTAAGTGTAATGAGATATTTTGACTAGAAATGAGACAAATATACTTGGTAAGATTTAGATTTTTTCCAGTGTAAGAGTTATTCTTTCTTATTCGTTGCAAAAGGTACTTGAAAACTCTTGAAATTTTGCGAGCGCCACCTGCCAGTCGACGACATGAAAGAATCTAAACTTTATATTTTTGGGAGTCGCTCATTGACTCTGTAGCGCCCCCTACGATGCTTAAAAATGGTCCCCACATTGGGGTTCGTTTCACGTGGGACGACGAAATTCGGTACACTCATTCATCATGCCACAGCCCTTTTACAGACAGCCGTTCCACTTCCTATTCGCCCCATTATAAAAAATTTGGCTGCAGTTCAGTTGATTTTCTCTGGGGGCGCTGGCGAGCGAGTGCAGAATGACCATTTTCCATAGGGCTGGCACTAATAACTAAGAAAATGTCCCTGCTAGCGGCTGAAACCTGAAAATAATACTGTGATTTCTGACAGAGGGATGTGGATTTATATCAAAAGTACAATAACCTGGGAGTTATAGCTTTCTGTTTTCTTACAGGTCTGGCATTTGCGAGTCAGTCTCCGCTAGCATCTAGCTAACGGAATCTGAAGAACGCACGGCAGATTACCACCGGCTGCTTTACGGCACTCGTCCACTGTGCCAGAGTGCTAACCTGGTGCCGCTAACAACAACCAAAGCTAAACCAGAGGCTAGTCAGAGAGTATGTAAAAGGGCTGTGCTGAAATCTGTAACTATTTGAGCTAACACCTCTCTGCTAGCTCAGCGCTAGGACTGACCATGCCGTAAAGTGATGCCACATGCGTGACGTCACTCGTGAGGCAATACTGACAATAAATGTGTATTTTAAAAAGATCTAGTGAGTCTAAAAAATCAAACCAAGTGCCGTTTGAAAGGATAATTTATCCTGCCTTTAGGAAAATTAAAATGAAAAAATATAAAAAATTCTATCAAAAGCAATGGCTGCATCTAAGGTGGATTTCATAGTACCACCAGAGAGTTCGACGTGCTCTGCACTGCTTCGTTGGCGCCCCCTAGAGTGCAGTACCACCCGGAAAAAGCCGCCAGTTTTCCCTCTCCTCATAATAGAGACTCTCTGATCATGCCCAGACGCACAAAAAAGTCTCTTGCCGCCATGGTCCCACGTCCACAGGAAGGCGGCCATTTTGGATGGAATGTGAGTTTTGGTGCCATTTTTGACCGATTCCACGCCTTGCTTATGATCGAACTCGTCCTACAGATTTAATGCTACAGACTTCAAACTTGGCCAGGTTACTCTTAAGACATGGGGGGGGGGGGGGAATTCATGGGGAAACTTTTTCAAAACTCAAAGGGCGTGGCCGTGGCGACGCCTCAAAGTTCGATGACTCGCCGTAACTCGCCACAAAAAATTAAGTCGCTTATAACTCCCACATACATTATCCAATCTGTCCCAAACTTCATACGGTGAATGCTGGACCCAGCCTGAACACGCACATATAACATAGTGACATCCACCTATAGCGCCACCTGCTGGGGGTTGGAAACGTCTTTTTTTTTCCACACCTCGCATTTGATCGAACTCCTCCTACAGATTTAATGGTAACAGCTCCAAACTTGGCCAGGTTACTCTTAAGGCATGGGGGGAAAGAATCATGGAGAAACTTTTCCAAACTCTGAACGGTGTCGGCGTGACCAGGCGGTGACAATCGTGTGATGGCGTTTTTGATTTGAAAGCCTTTTAATCGTGTGTGGGCGTAGCAAAATGGCTCAGTGGCCCCCCCTAGAAATGTTCAAAAACCCCTCCGCATTGGGGTTATTGTGTGCTCGTACGTACGCAGAGGGTATCGTGCCACATCTCGGTCCTGCTCAAGGCTGCTCGCAGCTTTAATTTTAGATTCTGCTGCTATTTTCTGAGACTTTTGGAATTCTGAAGCCGCTCTTTCTGTTTGATGTTTTCTGTTGTTTGGACACAAAGGAAAAGAAATCCAAGGGCAAACGTTTCCTGACATGAAAAATAACTTAAATCTGTAATTTTATCAGACACCAGTCCAAAGAAATGATTTTAGAAAATAGATATTACAGAAGAGTTTTTTTTAAACAAAGAAACAGACGCAGTGCACACAGAAAAGGAAATCTCAGTAAATATGACATTACACTGGAAAAAATGCTCCTCCAAAAATAAGTAAAAAAAACAACAAATAAAAGACGTTTTTGCTTGAAATAAGCAAAAAAATCTGCCAATGGAACTAGTGAAAATCGGCTTGTCCAGATTTCTTGAAATAAGATGTGATATTTAGGACTTTTGAGATAAAAGTGATCTTGAAATTAGCTTAAAAACCTCTTCAAATGTAAAAAAAAAAAGCTTGTTTCATATGATATGTGACTCAAAACAATTTGTTTTCAAGACTTTTTCATTTAACAAGATATTCCAGATGTATTTTATTAAAACAAGTCCCTATATCTGGCTGAAATAGAACTTGTTAGGCAGTTGTGTCTTATATAGTAGAGTAGAGTACTATTGCAATGAGATATTTTGACTAGAAATGAGACAAATATACTTGGTAAGACTTTGATTTTTTCCAGTGCATGTGAGCTGTTTCTGCTTACATTTCTACCTCTCATTCTATCTCTTTAATCTACTGTTCCTCTGCCAAAGCACAGATTTCAGAACAAAACGCAGGATATTAGCATATAAACTTTGTTTTCCAAGCGAAAAATGAATGACACGATATTTGCGATCCACAGGATCATCACCTCCATTTGTCCTTTCACTCATCGTATCAATGAGTTTTAAGGTAAATGATCCATTAGACGCGTGAACTGTGGCCTTTAATGCTGATAACCTGGAAATATGGCCTGATATTTATATTGTTATCTCTCCCAGAGTGTCGTTAGGAGGTCCGTTTAAATGTCAGGGTGGGGATGGCTGCAGTGGGAATGTGACAGGATGGGGAGAGCGGCCACGCACCTGAACCAGGCCAGTAATGAAAAACAATAAAGTAAATTAGTTTTTTAAATATTGGCTTCTTAGTACCAGAGACTTGCATAGCTTAGCACAACCCTCAGATGATGGATGTGGGTTTAAAGAGCTTTAATCTGCGCCGCTGGCGGTGGGGAGATAAATCTGGATGGGACTACATGGAACAGGAAATAAGTGGGACAGAGGTTCTCACTGCGGTTTCTCATTTCCCTGCTCAAACGTTTGCATATATAACGAAGAAGTCCCAGATATCAGAGCCGTGGGAAACCACTCGTTCATTTTACAGCCTCTTTCTGCTGCTCCAGAAGTTTAGAGGCGTCGTTAAACCACTTGGAAATCCTCGTCAGATTTGTGCTCGTTACAGTTTGCTGAGCTTTGCTGCCACTTTTCATTTCACATTTTTAACACAAAGTTTTTGCCTCCCTGCGTCCAGGGCTAATATTAGCTATATTGTGTGTTAGCCAGGTCTCAGGTGTTAGCCAAGGGCTCATATTAGCTATATTGTGTGTTAGCCAGGTATCAGGTGTTAGCCCAGGGCTAATATTAGCTATATTGTGTGTTAGCCAGGTCTCAGGTGTTAGCCCAGGGCTAATATTAGCTATATTGTGTGTTAGCCAGGTCTCAGGTGTTAGCCCAGGGCTAATATTAGCTACACTGTGTGTTAGCCAGGTCTCAGGTGTTAGCCCAGGGCTCATATTAGCTATATTGTGTGTTAGCCAGGTCTCAGGTGTTAGCCCAGGGCTAATATTAGCTACACTGTGTGTTAGCCCAGGGCTAATATTAGCTATATTGTGTGTTAGCCAGGTCTCTGGTGTTAGCCCAGGGCTAATATTAGCTATACTGTGTGTTAGCCCAGGGCTAATATTAGCTACACTGTGTGTTAGCCCAGGGCTAATATTAGCTACACTGTGTGTTAGCCAGGTCTCAGGTGTTAGCCCAGGGCTAACATTAGCTATATTGTGTGTTACCCAGGTCTCAGGTGTTAGCCCAGGGCTAATATTAGCTATACTGTGTGTTAGCCCAGGGCTAATATTAGCTATATTGTGTGTTAGCCAGGTCTCTGGTCTTAGCCCAGGGCTAATATTAGCTACACTGTGTGTTAGCCCAGGGCTAATATTAGCTACACTGTGTGTTAGCCAGGTCTCTGGTGTTAGTCCAGGGCTAATATTAGCTATACTGTGTGTTAGCCAGGTCTCTGGTGTTAGCCCAGGGCTAATATTAGCTATATTGTGTGTTAGCCAGCTCGCTGGTCTTAGCCCAGGGCTAATATTAGCTACACTGTGTGTTAGCCAGGTCTCTGGTGTTAGCCCAGGGCTAATATTAGCTATATTGTGTGTTAGCCAGGTCTCTGGTCTTAGCCCAGGGCTAATATTAGCTATATTGTGTGTTAGCCAGGTCTCTGGTCTTAGCCCAGGGCTAATATTAGCTATATTGTGTGTTAGCCAGATCTCTGGTCTTAGCCCAGGGCTAATATTAGCTATATTGTGTGTTAGCCAGCTCGCTGGTCTTAGCCCAGGGCTAATATTAGCTATATTGTGTGTTAGCCAGGTCTCTGGTGTTAGCCCAGGGCTAATATTAGCTACACTGTGTGTTAGCCAGGTCTCAGGTGTTAGCCCAGGGCTAATATTAGCTATATTGTGTGTTAGCCAGGTCTCAGGTGTTAGCCCAGGGCTAATATTAGCTATATTGTGTGTTAGCCAGGTCTCTGGTGTTAGCCCAGGGCTAATATTAGCTATATTGTGTGTTAGCCAGGTCTCTGGTGTTAGCCCAGGGCTAATATTTGCTACACTGTGTGTTAGCCAGGTCTCAGGTGTTAGCCCAGGGCTAATATTAGCTATATTGTGTGTTAGCCAGGTCTCTGGTGTCAGCCCAGGGCTAATATTAGCTACACTGTGTGTTAGCCAGGTCTCTGGTGTTAGCCCAGGGCTAATATTAGCTATATTGTGTGTTAGCCAGGTCTCTGGTCTTAGCCCAGGGCTAATATTAGCTATATTGTGTGTTAGCCAGGTCTCTGGTCTTAGCCCAGGGCTAATATTAGCTATATTGTGTGTTAGCCAGGTCTCTGGTCTTAGCCCAGGGCTAATATTAGCTATACTGTGTGATTTTCTGTCTGATTTGATCTGATTTTATCTATTGTTCGTATTTCTTTCTTTTTTGTTTACAATTTAAATCATGCTTTTTATTTCTTCTGTTTTAATGTCTCTGTAAAGCACTTTGAATCACCTTGTATTTGCCGTACAGATAAACCTGCCCTGATGCCTCTCAACATGTTCCTTTGTCATCATTTTGCCTAAAAGGTCGCTCTCACCTCTCTCAACTCGTGAGTTTAATCTCTGCTCTGCGTTGCAGCCCAGTGAGGTGGGTTACTGAGGCTGTACTTTAGCTTTTCCTTCAGATTTGATTAAAGTTTTTGTGCAAACCCTGAGTTTTTAGCAGCTGGATTTCAGGAGGTCTTTGTTGTGGATTTCCTGGCTGTTGTGCAACCATTTGCTGCTGGTTTTGTGTTAAATGTCGGCAGGTTTGGACAAGATGAACAGACGAATGCTGCTTAACAATGAAATTTGTTGCTTTTTCATTTATAATTATATGTTTTTGCTCTTTAAGAAGATAAAAATAATTCCCTCCAATCACTGGATTAAGCATTTGCATAACTGATTTCCAAAATGATCAAATCAATGAGAGAGAGGTGAACTTTACAGACTCTGACAGTCGGTTTATGGGTGATTTCATCATGTTGTTCCCGGTGCAGCAGCACGCTCAGAGCAGCCATTGTTCCAGTTTCCCTGCTTCTGAAGCTCGGCAGGACTTGGTGCTGCTTTGCTGACACTCGATTGCTTTATTGAGTCCCTGCGTGTGAAAGCAGGCCGACAATGTGTTCCCAATAAAGTGCTCGTGTGTCTCAGAGGAGTTCAGTGGGCAGAGCGTTTACCCACAATGCATTTGGCTCCTGCCCGAGCTGAAATCAGCCGGCCTGAAGCTGATTTCTCTTAAGCTCTAAACTCTGTAAACTTTAGCAACATTTGAAACATTTTCAGGAGAGAAAGTAGTCGTTTAGATCCCCAACGTGTTGAAAACCTGACAAAATACCGGCTGTTTACAATTTTGTTCCCACGAATTCGGCGCTACTAAAGCTAGCCGCAGTGAGCAACGCACTTCCGGTTATTTTCACAAAATAAAATACCCGTTGCCTTTTATCATAGGGAAAGCCATTACCATACAATTGGTGCTTTTGTTTTGAAAACAGGAAGTGAACCTGCCCTCGTTGTAGCTAGCTTGAAACTGCCGTTTTGACAGGAAATGACGATCGGCGACGTCACGTTACGTTGCATCTTGGGTAGTTTGAGTATGAGTAGTAACCTCATGATGCATACCCAACATTTAGGAGAATCTAGTATGCATCTGGGAACTTCTCGCATACTCAAACTAACAGAAAGTTAGTAGGAGTAGGAGGAGAAGTAGGAGTAGTAGGGGTAGTAGGGGTAGTAGGAGTAGTAGGAATAGTAGGGGTAGTAGGAGTAGTAGGAATAGTAGGGGTAGTAGGAGTAGTAGGAGAGTAGGAGTAGTATGAGTAGTAGGGGTAGTAGGGGTTGTAGGAGTAGTAGGAGTAGTAGGGGTAGTAGGAGTAGTAGGAGTAATAGGAGTAGTAGGGGTAGTAGGGTAGTAGGAGTAGTATGAGTAGTAGGAGTAGGAGGGGTAGTAGGGGTAGTAGGAGTAGTAGGGGTAGTAGGGGTTGTAGGAGTAGTAGGAGTAGTAGGGGTAGTAGGAGTAGTAGGGGTAGTTGGGGTTGTAGGAGTAGTAGGAGTAGTAGGGGTAGTAGGAGTAGTAGGAGTAGTAGGGGTAGTATGCGGTTTGGAACACAGCCAAAGAGCACACGTTGGATTTGCATTAAAAACACAGCCGGGACCACTAGGGAACGCTGCTCATAGTTTTTCAGCCACATTGATATTCTGTCAACATCTTCTGCCTCCAAACGTGCGTTAAACATTCATGGTGCTGGTGCATCGGGTCTGATGGCGAGCGCCTTACCGACAAACAACTGGCTGCTTAGCCTTAGGCGGAGGTGTCCGTCGGCCGGGGCCTGCAGGAGGCGCAGGGGCAGCTGGTCCACCTGCAGGGACGCCTCCTTCACGTTGCGCTCCGCCCTCACGTAGTGCCACTGCCGGTCGTTCAGGGGCAGGTGAGACTTCACCGCCAGGACGGCGGGGCCGTTCCCCACGTCGAAGGAGAACGCCACGGTGGAGGGAGCTGGGACGCACACACACACAGCAGTCAGATCAGACCGAATGAGATACCAGGCTTCACATCTTCCTCTCCATCATTTCTGACGCAACCCGATACAACTGCTGCTGAAAACTGGATGACCTGCATGGATTTATGAGGGGGCTCGGCTGACAGCTTGTCAATATTTCATGATGCGTCTGATGCTGCAGAAATACACAACGGCTCCAAACATCCTCACCTCTGCAGCCTTAATCAGAGGCTCCGCGCGGTGTAAAACGCAGCTTTTTGTGTTTATTAAAGCTGCCGCCGGCTCAACTAAATCTCCGGCTCCTGAGTTATTAACTGCAAACTTTCAGCTCACGCTGGAACAAATGCCCCTCCAAAAATAAGTAAAAAAACAACAAATAAAAGACGTTTTTGCTTGAAATAAACAAAAAAATCTGCCAATGGAACTATTTAAAATTGGCTTGTCCAGATTTCTTGAAATAAAATGTGATATTTAGGACTTTTGAGTTAAAAGTGATCTTGAAATTAGCTTAAAAACCTCTTCAAATGAAGAAAAAAAGCTTGTTTCATATGATATGTGACTCAAAACAATTTGTTTTCAAGACTTTTTCATTTAACAAGATAATCCAGATGTTTTGTCTTCAAACAAGTCCCTATATCTGGCTGAAATGGAACTGTTGTGTCTTATATTAAGTGTCATGAGTTATGAGTTATTTTGACTAGAAATGGGACAAATACACTTGGTAAGACTGATTATTTCCGGCTCAGACACCTCTCTGCTTTATGCCCGTACAGTGACTTCATTAGGCTTTTGTACATCTATGACAGCTCGCCGCTGACGGCGCCGCTGGGATTACAGCACGCTGCGCAGCACTGACAGACTGCTTCTCTGGGAAATTGAACTGTCAGCTACAGCACTGAGAGTGAAGAGCAGAGCAAATCGTTGATGGCTTTTGTAGACACTCTTATGTACGGACTCTGTGTTCGGGGGTCTTATCGTAAACTGCCTCTCTCTGGGTGTGGTGGGAGCGCTCACTCACAGCTGAGCTCCACTCGGATGAAGTCCTTCAGGCCCTGGTTCTCCAGAAACACTCCGGAGGGAGTGCTGGTCTTGAAGTAGAAGGAGATATCGGAGGCCAGCTCCGCCTGCAGGGTGGGGAAGTAGAGGTAGGAGGACTCCTGGTAGAAGGACGCTGCGTTCCATATGGACCCTGGAAGGACAGACGGGGACGGTGAGGGACACTGAAGACATCCAGGCAGGATTTAATCAGATGGTTCAGTCATTTATCTGAATATTAAATTATGGAGAAAACCTGAAACATACATCCAGCTTTCATACATCAGAACACATGAATACCGACTTTGCCAGGTCTTAAAACGATCTAATCCACGTTACACTGAAATGAAAATACGAGGGCTGGGCGAGTTAACTCGTTATTTATTTAACGCCGTGGTGAAGTTGGTTTGACATTGGTTTGAAAAAAAAGACACCTTATTTCCTTATTGTGAATATCTGTCGAATATCCAATATGAAACCAACTTCACCACGGTCTGTAGCGGCAGCTGCAGCAGACACATCTCTGGAAAGGTACTGGCTTGATTAAATTCATTCTGGACTCTCTATCCGACCACATGAAGACCTCGGGACACTTCGGTTTGGCTTTAGGGACCCTCTACTCACTACCACGTAAGTGTTATGTTGTTTGGAGCTGTAGAAGAGGTATAAAAATAGCGTTTTGTAGCGGTGACATGATATGCCCCTCTGACTTCCAGGCTAACGACTTTTGGCTAAAAACGGTCAAATCGAAATTCTCAAAACACATCCGAATGACATGATTTTGATGTCAACTCAACGTATGTACTCCCAACATCCCGTAAATTGATCTAAAGTGCATTTTACTCCGGATTATCCCTTTAATGGAAAGTTCAGAGAAAAAGGAAGCAGGGGGCAGAGAGAGGGGGAACAACAAGCAGCACAAGGCCGTCCGATGCGGGACTCGAACCGGGGCCAGCTGCAGCTGCCTGCTCAACCCACTACGCCACGGACCACGCCGTTTTAGTATCTATTTTATTATTCTGTAAAAGTCTGTTGCTCACAGGCTTTTATTTTGTAAAAGTCGTTGTGGTGGGATGCTTCTTCCACTCCCTGCTGCTATGCTTTTATTTTATGTGAAGCACTTTGAACTGTTTTGGACATGAAATGCACAAATAAATTTGATTTGATTTGATTTGATTTGAGTGTTTCTCAAAGACTCTCTTTGTGATTGAACAACACAACAATGAAGCTGAGTAAACGGCGGTCCCGCCCGGCTCCACCACGCTTCCCCTTCAGCTTCAAAAAGCTCTGAAACGCAGTTTTTCTGATTCTTTAAGCCTTTAATTATATCATAAAACACAGATGATGAACATTTTGGGAAATTTAACTACTTTAAACACTGGATGTGTTGAATTTGAACTTATCTGGACTGTTGCTTGTTTTTAAATTCATTTTAATTATTTTAATTGTTTCTCTTTAATGCTTCTTCCACTCCCTGCTGCAATGCTTTTATTTTATGTGAAGCACTTTGAATTGTTTTGGACATGAAATGATTTGATTTGAGTGTTTCTCAAAGACTCCCTTTGTGATTGAACAACCCAACGAAATGAAAGCTGAGTAAACGGCGGTCCCGCCCGGCTCAGCTTCGGCTCGTATTTAGCTCCGCCGGCTGTGAGCTTTGCACGGGAACAGAAGGAGTTTAGCTCCTCATCCGCTGACAAACACCGGGTTAAAAACTGAAATCTGACTCCGTCTGCAGCCCAACGGCAGCTGCAGTTCAAGGTGATCACCTACTGTCTCCATAGCAACGCAGAGCGCCGACGCGGTAGACGGCCTGCGAGCCGGTCCTGTTGGCGTCTCCGATCACGACCTGGCTCACCGGCAGGTGGTCTTTGTAGGAGAGGACCCCCGTGTCGTTAGCCCTGAGAGAGACACAGAAGCAGAAGCAGTGAGGCGGGGCCCCCAGGGGCCGGGGGGCCAGAAACAGCCGCCTATTCTCCTCCATTAGCAGCGAACACACAGTGAACACAGCCAGAGGAGGGAGCATCCATCACAGCGCAGCAGCCTGAAGGAGGGAGCTGATCAGCGTAAACAGAGAGAACCACCAAGAGTTTCTTTACTCACAGAGAAGAAATGAGACATAACTGATGTGATGAATCATCCCAGAGCAAACGCTAACACATCTGAGCAATTAATGAGCTGTAACAAGTGGAGCGAGCAAACAAAGTGCTGCAGCCTGACGACTTTTCAGCTCTTCATCAGAGAAACCACTGAGCCTCCATGTTAGTTATCTGATCAATCTGTCAGGTTTTCAGCTTTATTTTACCCGAATGCTAACTTTAACTTAACTTAACCAGGCAGCAGGCGCTCCACTGAGCCTCCATGTTAGTTATCTGATCAATCTGTCAGGTTTTCAGCTTTATTTTACCCGAATGCTAACTTTAACTTAACTTAACCAGGCAGCAGGCGCTCCACTGAGCCTCCATGTTAGTTATCTGATCAATTTGTCAGGTTTTTAGCTTTATTTTACCCGAATGCTAACTTTATTACTCACATAATTACTACAGTTCCAGGCTAAAATGATGAAATCTAATCCAACACATCTGGGAAAAGTCGACATGAGAGAAACATGTTGAAGTTGGACTCCTTAAACACTTTAAATGGTCAATATTCTGTCCTGCAGACACGTTCACTGGAAAAAATCAAAGTCTTACCAAGTATATTTGTCTCATTTCTAGTCAAAATATCTCATTACACTTAATATAAGACACAACTGCCTAACAAGCACCATTTCAGCCAGATATAGGGACTTCTTTGAAGACAATACATCTGGAATATCTTGTTAAAGGAGAAAGTCTTGAAAACAAATTGTTTTGAGTCACATATCATATAAAACAAGCTTTTTTTGACATTTGAAGAGGTTTTTCAGCTAATTTCAAGATCACTATTATCTCAAAAGTCCTAAATATCACATCTTATTTCAAGAAATCTTGACAAGTCAATTTTCACTAGTTCCATTGGCAGATTTTTTTGCTTATTTCAAGCAAAAACGTCTTGTATTTGTTGTTTTTTTACTTATTTTTGGAGGGGCATTTTTTCCAGTGTTGCTTTACTGCAACAGATGCTTTAATGTTCATAAACCTGCACACTGCAGAAGCATCTCTGCTATCCTTCAGCTCCCGTTTCTGATTGGACAGCTGACCCTTCTTTATCTATGCTGCTATTATGCAAATGAGTTTTATCATGATGTCATCAAATCCAGGAAGAAAACCCCCGGAGGAGCAGAACCGTGGGAGAGAATGGCTGTGTTCCAAACCGCATACTTCTCCTACTTCTCCTACTACTCATACTTACTTTCTGAGTTAGTATGCGAGTTTGAGTATGCGAGAAGTTCCCGGATGCATACTAGATTCTCTGAAATGTTGGGTATGCATCATGAGGTTACTACTCATACTCAAACTACCCAAGATGCAACGTAACGTGACGTCGCCGATCGTCATTTCCTGTCAAAAGTATGTAGTATGTAGTATGCAGTATGGAAGTATGCAGTATGCAGTATGCAGTATGTAGTATGGAAGTATGTAGTATGGAAGTATGCAGTATGCAGTATGGAAGTATGCAGTATGCAGTATGGAAGTATGCAGTATGTAGTATGCAGTATGCAGTATGTAGTATGGAAGTATGTAGTATGGAAGTATGCAGTATGCAGTATGGAAGTATGCAGTATGCAGTATGGAAGTATGCAGTATGTAGTATGCAGTATGCAATATGTAGTATGGAAGTATGTAGTATGGAAGTATGCAGTATGTAGTATGCAGTATGCAGTATGTAGTATGGAAGTATGTAGTATGGAAGTATGCAGTATGCAGTATGTAGTATGCAGTATGTAGTATGTAGTATGTAGTATGCAGTATGCAGTATGTAGTATGCAATATGGAAGTATGTAGTATGGAAGTATGCAGTATGCAGTATGTAGTATGTAGTATGCAGTATGTAGTATGTAGTATGCAGTATGCAGTATGTAGTATGCAGTATGCAGTATGGAAGTATGCAGTATGTAGTATGCAGTATGCAGTATGTAGTATGCAGTATGCAGTATGTAGTATGTAGTATGCAGTATGTAGTATACAGTATGCAGTATGCAGTATGTAGTATGCAGTATGCAGTATGTAGTATGTAGTATGCAGTATGTAGTATGCAGTATGCAGTATGTAGTATGCAGTATGCAGTATGCAGTATGGAAGTATGCAGTATGTAGTATGCAGTATGCAGTATGTAGTATGTAGTATGCAGTATGGAAGTATGCAGTATGTAGTATGCAGTATGGAAGTATGCAGTATGGAAGTATGCAGTATGCAGTATGTAGTATGCAGTATGTAGTATGTAGTATGCAGTATGGAAGTATGCAGTATGTAGTATACAGTATGCAGTATGTAGTATGCAGTATGCAGTATGCAGTATGTAGTATGCAGTATGCAGTATGTAGTATGCAGTATGCAGTATGCAGTATGGAAGTATGCAGTATGTAGTATGCAGTATGCAGTATGCAGTATGGAAGTATGCAGTATGTAGTATGCAGTATGTAGTATGCAGTATGCAGTATGTAGTATGTAGTATGCAGTATGTAGTATGCAGTATGCAGTATGTAGTATGTAGTATGCAGTATGTAGTATACAGTATGCAGTATGCAGTATGTAGTATGCAGTATGCAGTATGTAGTATGTAGTATGCAGTATGTAGTATGCAGTATGCAGTATGTAGTATGCAGTATGCAGTATGCAGTATGGAAGTATGCAGTATGTAGTATGCAGTATGCAGTATGTAGTATGTAGTATGCAGTATGGAAGTATGCAGTATGTAGTATGCAGTATGCAGTATGGAAGTATGCAGTATGCAGTATGTAGTATGCAGTATGCAGTATGTAGTATGTAGTATGGAAGTATGCAGTATGTAGTATACAGTATGCAGTATGTAGTATGCAGTATGCAGTATGCAGTATGTAGTATGCAGTATGCAGTATGTAGTATGCAGTATGCAGTATGCAGTATGGAAGTATGCAGTATGTAGTATGCAGTATGCAGTATGGAAGTATGCAGTATGTAGTATGCAGTATGTAGTATGCAGTATGCAGTATGTAGTATGTAGTATGCAGTATGTAGTATGCAGTATGCAGTATGTAGTATGCAGTATGCAGTATGCAGTATGGAAGTATGCAGTATGTAGTATGCAGTATGCAGTATGTAGTATGTAGTATGCAGTATGGAAGTATGCAGTATGTAGTATGCAGTATGCAGTATGGAAGTATGCAGTATGTAGTATGCAGTATGCAGTATGCAGTATGCAGTATGGAAGTATGCAGTATGTAGTATGCAGTATGCAGTATGGAAGTATGCAGTATGTAGTATGCAGTATGCAGTATGCAGTATGCAGTATGCAGTATGCAGTATGCAGTATGTAGTATGTAGTATGCAGTATGCAGTATGTAGTATATAAGTCTGTAGTATGTAGTATGCAGAATGTAGTATGTAGTATGCAGTATGCAGTATGTAGTATGCAGTATGTAGTATGTAGTATGCAGTATGTAGTATGGAAGTATGCAGTATGTAGTATATAAGTATGTAGTATGTAGTATGCAGTATGCAGTATGCAGTATGTAGTATATAAGTCTGTAGTATGTAGTATGCAGAATGTAGTATGTAGTATGCAGTATGCAGTATGTAGTATGTAGTATGTAGTATGCAGTATGCAGTATGTAGTATGCAGTATGTAGTATGCAGTATGTAGTATGGAAGTATGTAGTATGTAGTATGTAGTATGTAGTATGCAGTATGTAGTATGGAAGTATGCAGTATGTAGTATGTAGTATGTAGTATGTAGTATGTAGTATGCAGTATGTAGTATGTAGTATGCAGTATGTAGTATGGAAGTATGCAGTATGTAGTATGTAGTATGCAGAATGTGGTTTGGAACACAGCCAATAACTCGGTCTGTTGTAGCTCCTGCAGACTTTAAAGATGCAGATTTAAAGGTGAGAGAAGCCCAACAGCCTCTTTAACTCTGCTGCCCTTCCAACAAAAAGACAAAGGAAACTCTAAAGCGTACCACGAGTCTGTGTCGGCGTCGCAGTTGCAGAAGTAGTTCATGTCCAAGCAGTTCTCCTCCAGGCTGCAGGAGCACTGCTGGACTCCGGGCAGAAAGCCTCCCCAGTAACTCCTCCTCTCCCCGTCACGGTCCAGCCACCAGGACAGCGGACTGCCATCTGAAACACAAGCCCACCAGAGTCCATTAGAGTCTGTCAGAGTCTGTCAGAGTCTGTCAGAGTCTGTCAGAGTCTGTCAGAGACCAGCTGTAACGGCCTGAAACTGAGTTAGGAACAGAGCAGAATGAGCATGAAACACATCTGAAACTGAGTTAGGAACAGAGCAGAATGAGCATGAAACACATCTGAAACTGAGTTAGGAACAGAGCAGAATGAGCCTGAAACACATCTGAAACTGAGTTAGGAACAGAGCAGAATGAGCATGAAACACATCTGAAACTGAGTTAGGAACAGAGCAGAATGAGCATGAAACACATCTGAAACTGAGTTAGGAACAGAGCAGAATGAGCCTGAAACACATCTGAAACTGAGTTAGGAACAGAGCAGAATGAGCATGAAACACATCTGAAACTGAGTTAGGAACAGAGCAGAATGAGCCTGAAACACATCTGAAACTGAGTTAGGAACAGAGCAGAATGAGCCTGAAACACATCTGAAACTGAGTTAGGAACAGAGCAGAATGAGCATGAAACACATCTGAAACTGAGTTAGGAACAGAGCAGAATGAGCCTGAAACACATCTGAAACTGAGTTAGGAACAGAGCAGAATGAGCCTGAAACCAAAGCTCCAGAAAGCTCTCTTCCGGCCCGCTTCCTGTGAAGTTATAAAGCATGTCAGTTCCAGCGTACTCACACATGTAAAGGCAGAGCATCACCTCTGATAAACGGAGCTACTCTCCTATGTATCGGGCTCTTTGACCCCGGTTATTCCTTCTTCTCCTGTGAGGTCATAACTCAGGCTGAGCTGCTCCAGCTGCAGCCATCCATCACTTAATGTGAACACAGAGGCCGGCCAAGGAAAGCCCGTTAAGCCACGCGTCACCTGCTGCATACATTACAGCTGCTTTAAAGGGACAGTTCGCCTCTTTGGACATGAAGCTGTATGATATCCCATATATCTGTCCCTATATCTGGCTGAAATGGTGCTTGTTAGGCAGTTGTGTCTGATATTAAGTGTAATGAGATATTTTGACTAGAAATGAGAGAAATATACTCGGTAAGACTTAGATTTTTTCCAGTGCAACACCAAAACGAGGCTGGAACTCTGCTCACAGGACGCAGCAGGGGGTAAGAAGATGTTCAGAAATGATGTTGCTGATACGGGATGTTACACAGCTTCATGTCAGAAGAGGCGAACTGTCCCTTTAAGGGACATCTTTCTCTGTTGACTGAACGCTTTTTAACGCCGTCACCTGACGGAGCAGCAGGTGGAGCTCCCACATCTGCATTAGAAAGCCCCCCCGTCCCCCCGTCCGTGCACGCCCCTCGTGCACTTTCAACCAGCATTCAAACACCGAACAGATCCACAAATAAGAAAAGGCAACAATCAATAGTCCCTGCAGGCGAGGTCGGCCTCTCTCTCAGATTGGCTCATATCGACGCAGCTTCTTCTCATCAAGGCGGCGAACACATCTTCCTGTTCCACTAATGCACGAAGCCGGCCTGTTCTTACTTTAACCTGCAGGAAAAGCTCTCTGAACCGGAGCTGCTCAGAGACGAATCAGGATGAATCGGGATTAATCGGGATGAATCAGGAATCGGGATGAATCAGGAATCGGGATGAATCGGGATGAATCGGAATGAATCGGGATGAATCAGGAATCAGGATGAATCGGGATGAATCAGGATGAATCAGGAATCAGGATGAATCGGGATGAATCAGGATGAATCAGGATGAATCAGGAATCGGGATGAATCAGGAATCAGGATGAATCGGGATGAATCAGGAATCGGGATGAATCGGGATGAATCAGGATGAATCAGGAATCAGGATGAATCGGGATGAATCGGGATGAATCAGGAATCAGGATGAATCGGGATGAATCGGGATGAATCAGGAATCAGTATGAATCAGGACTCAGGATGAATCGGGATGAATCGGGATGAATCAGGAATCAGGATGAATCGGGATGAATCAGGATGAATCAGGAATCAGGATGAATCGGGATGAATCAGGATGAATCAGGATGAATCAGGAATCGGGATGAATCAGGAATCAGGATGAATCGGGATGAATCAGGAATCAGGATGAATCGGGATGAATTGGGATGAATCAGGAATCAGGATGAATCAGGATGAATCAGGAATCAGGATGAATCGGGATGAATCAGGAATCAGGAATCAGGATGAATCGGGATGAATCGGGAATCAAGATGAATCGGGATGAATCAGGAATCAGGATGAATCGGGATGAATCGGGAATCAGGATGAATCGGGATGAATCGGGATGAATCAGGAATCAGGATGAATCAGGATGAATCAGGATGAATCAGGATGAATCTGGATGAATCGGGATGAATCAGGAATCGGGATGAATCAGGAATCGGGATGAATCGGGATGAATCAGGATGAATCGGGATGAATCAGGAATCGGGATGAATCGGAATGAATCGGGATAAATAAGGATGAATCGGGATGAATCAGGAATCAGGATGAATCAGGATGAATCAGGAATCAGGATGAATCGGGATGAATTGGGATGAATCAGGAATCAGGATGAATCGGGATGAATCAGGATGAATCAGGAATCGGGATGAATCAGGAATCGGGATGAATCGGAATGAATCGGGATGAATCGGGATGAATCAGGATGAATCGGGATGAATCAGGATGAATCAGGAATCAGGATGAATCGGGATGAATCGGGATGAATCAGGAATCAGGATGAATCGGGATGAATCGGGATGAATCGGGATGAATCAGGATGAATCAGGAATCAGGATGAATCAGGATGAATCGGGATGAATCGGGATGAAGCCATGTTGCTCCCGCTGGGCGTCCTGCAGAGACGCTTTAAGCACAAACACTTCTGCACTCAGCAGCTGCCTGAACACCGAGGCTCAGAGACCAGGAAGCTGTTCTGAAAACAAATAAAAACACCAAGCAATCATCCTCTGCTGGGAGTCTCATTTCACCGTCACGTTAAAGCAAAGCCGGCTCATTACGGCTGTAAGCAGCACTCTGAGTCTAAAGCAGAGGAACGGGAACCTCTGTGCTGTCAGCAGCAACAACTGGAGGTGAGCTGCACATCTGTATTCCCACAGGACTCCTTCCAACAGCTGCTGCTGTTGTTCTTTTTCCTGTAAATCAGCACCATGGCTGCCAGTTTCTGTCAGGAATGATTGGAATACGGCTGTCGTTGTCGTTGAAAGGGACGCCGTTTGTGTCAGAACTCGGAGAAGTAGAGAACAAAGAGGCGTTTGACTTTCTTTCCACGGGAGAAACAGCCGAGCCGAGCGTGAAGAGCTCCGTCTGAGCCTGAAAGGGTTCGTTTGGCTGTAAAATCTGTAGAACGGGCCGTTTCCAGCCTCCCTTTCATGTCTGAGGCGATAATGAACTCGTTTATTCACACAGAGGAGCGACGGAATCTGGGACTTCATGAATGTTTCATGATTCAAAAGCAAATGTTTAGATGTTCGAGCGGTTCCAGGCGAACAAAGGCGGCGCGGCCGGCCTCTCCGGTTACTGCTGAAGTGGAACAGGAGAGGCTGAGAGGCCGGCAGGTTGCCGTGGGGACAGCGGCTCCCTGCTGGGCAAACTGTCTGGCTTCAAGCTCACAATGCAACAGACCGACTCACAGAGATACGTTTATCTGAACATCTGGGGCGGGAACATCTGCACATGAGGCTGTTTCCAAGCAGCAGCTCCACATCTGCTGAGGATTTCTCCTTAATAACACCGACAGATGAGCAGGCCAACAGGATCATCTTTTAGTCTTTTACTAGGACGGATATCCTGAACTGCAGTAATAAATCTCTGATATATTGAATATTAATTAGGGCTGGGCGAGTTAACTCGTTAATTATTTAACGCCGATAAATATTCTATCGCGCATTAACGCAGGTTTTATTTTGTAAAAGTCTGCTGCTCACAGGCTTTTATTTTGTAAAAGTCTGCTGCTCACAGGCTTTTATTTTGTAAAAGTCTGCTGCTGTCTGCTGTGGAACAGGAAAAGAAAGTAATCGGCGGATCCACCAAACATGGAGAAGGGTACGGAACTTTTACTCGGCCATTTTCATTTTAAAGTTCTTCCAGACGGCGGAGTCAACAGAACCAAAGTCATCTGTAAACACTGCCAAGTTGAATTGTCTTCTCAGCGTAGTAGTTCCAGTCTAAAATATCACTTAAAGGCAAAACACACAACTGATAGCAGCAAGTCATTCAAGGAAACAGACAGTGGAGCGAGGCTTCTACATAAAAACTACAGAAAGATGCTGATGTTAAAAGTGTGTTTGCACAACAAATGTTATGGCACTTTCATTCATATGGCAGCACATTTAAAATAAAGCTAAATGCTAAAAGCTATACGCTACTTTTGGATTCATTTTTGGATTCTGCGTACAAATGCGATTAATCGTGATTAATTAGATTAAACATTTTAATCGTTGCCCGGCCCTAAATATAAACATAAAGTCCTGACGTAAACAGGCTGTGTTCCAAACCGCATACTTCTCCTACTACTCCTACTAACTTTAACTTTTTTAAGTTCCCGGATGCATACTAGATTCTCTGAAATGTTGGGTATGCATCATGAGGTTACTACTCATACTCAAACTACCCAAGATGCAACGTAACGTGACGTCGCCGATCGTCATTTCCTGTCAAAACGGCAGTTTCAAGCTAGCTACAACGAGGGTAGGTTCACTTCCTGTTTTCAAAACAAAAGCACCAATTGTATGGTAATGGCTTTCCCTATGATAAAAGGCAACGGGTATTTTATTTTGTGAAAATAACAGGAAGTGCGTTAGCTCACTGCGGCTAGCTTTAGTAGCGCCGAATTCGTGGGAACAAAATTGTAAACAGCCGGTATTTTGTCAGGTTTTCAACACGTTGGGGATCTAAACGACTACTTTCTCACCTGAAAATGTTTCAAATGTTGCTAAAGTTTACAGAGTTTAGAGCTTAAGGGAAATCAGCTTCAGGCCGGCTGATTTCGGCTCGGGCAGGAGCCAAATGCATTGTGGGTAAACACTCTGCATACTGTCTGATCGATCAGTTTGCAGTTTGGAACACAGCCCACACACCTGATGCTGATCCTCTTTCAGCAGGATGATGCCGCCTCCCTGAACATGACCCAGAGCTCAGAGTCTTAACTTTGCCTTCAAAACCTCCCAGATCTCAATCCAGTTGAGCATCTGTGTGATATGAAAGGAGCCCCACCTCACCACTCACAGGGCTTAAAGGCTCTGCTGCTACAATAAGACACCTTCGGAGGACTTGTGGAGTTCCTGCCTTTGGTTTGGCAGCCAGATTGGACCCCACATAATATCCTGCAGGTGGTTTTTATGTCACTGAGACCGTGTTCCCAGCTCTGAAAAGCCACATCTCACAGTCTGAAATGCTACAATGCTGTTGGCTGCAGTTCCAAGATGCTTTAGCATATTAAAACACCACCAGGACATTTCCACAAGATTAAAGGCATGATTTTCACTGGAATGGATCTTTAATGCTGTCTAAAACAACCTGAAAAAGTCTCCTTGTTCAACTCAAAACATGAAATTCGGCCTGACAACATGTCTGTGGAGTATGATCCGATGATAATGAGGTGATAACTCACCCTTTGTGTTGAAGAGGCGGGACTTCCTGCAGCTGTAAACGACTTCCTGCTGACACTGCTCCGACCCGGATACGATGGCTCGCAGCTGCTCGGATGAAGCGTTGTAGCTGAGCTTCATGATGTGAGGTTTCTGAGGGGAGGAACCCTGGACTTTGACTGGCGCCGTGCTGTTGTGGGACAGAACCGTCCACACCTTCTTTTCTATAAGAAAAATGTTCATTTGTTACCGGCAAGTCACCTTAATGTCAAACTGTGAGCCCATGCAAACCTCCTGTACAGCTGTAGAGACATGTATTCAGGCTGTTGGCTTCATCTCACTGTGTGAGCATGCTAACATCTCACACATTTATCATGCTAACATCTTCACACAGTTAGCATGCTAACATCTCACACATTTATCATGCTAACATCTTCACACAGTTAGCATGCTAACATCTTCACACAGTTATCATGCTAACATCTTCACACGGTTAGCATGCTAACATCTTCACACAGTTATCATGCTAACATCTTCACATGGTTATTATGCTAACATCTTCACACAGTTATCATGCTAACATCTCACTGTGTGAGCATGATAACATCTTCACACAGTTAGCATGCTAACATCTCACTGTGTAAGCATGCTAACATCTCACTGTGTAAGCATGCTAACATCTCACACATTTATCATGCTAACATCTTCACACAGTTATTATGCTAACATCTTCACACAGTTAGCATGCTAACATCTTCACACAGTTATCATGCTAACATCTTCACACGGTTACCATGCTAACATCTTCACACAGTTATCATGCTAACATCTTCACATGGTTATTATGCTAACATCTTCACACAGTTATCATGCTAACATCTCACTGTGTGAGCATGATAACATCTTCACACAGTTAGCATGCTAACATCTCACTGTGTAAGCATGCTAACATCTCACACATTTATCATGCTAACATCTTCACACAGTTATTATGCTAACATCTCACTGAGTGATCATGCTAACATCTTCACACAGTTATCATGCTAACATCTCACTTTGTGAGCATGCTAACACCTTCACACATCATGCTAACATCGTCACACAGTTATCATGCTAACATCTCACACAGTTATCATGCTAACATATTCACACAGTTATCATACTGACATTTTCACATAGTTAGCATGCTAACATTTATCATGCTAACATTTTTTATGGAGAAAGAATAATTCCAACCAGTGAGAAACAATTATGTGAAAACATTGTGTATTTGAATTTTTTTAACCAGCCTGATTTTAAGATAATTCTGCTTGAGACAAATTTAGTTCAGTCTGATGTGATTGAGGATTGGACAGTTAATCTGATTAAAAAGCAGGTGTTGCTTACTACTCGAGGAGTTTTGAGCTAAAGCTATGCATACTAATTAATGATGTAGGCTGCTGATAAACAGTAGAAATAATGTGCCAGCATGTCTAATAATAAGACCAGCCGTGACTAAAGAGCGAACAGGAAGTGAGATGGTTGCTCATATCACACAGTTTACAGGATAAGAACTCAAAGATGATTCTCAGTGTGGGAACAAAGAGGGATTCTTAAAAATGTGTTTCCAATCTCAGGCTGTCTGCAGCCACTCGGTGACCAAAGAAGATTCGTCACAATATTTCACACCAGGCAACGAGGATTCTCCCCGGACTTTTTTAGTGGGTGTTTTATCAGAAATGAATGGAAACTGCAGCCAATAAAAATCGAGTTGACCGTGGTATAAACCATTTATAAGGCCGTGCTGCGCAAACAATGTGCAAGTTGTCAAATTTGATTTAGAAAGAGCTTTAAAATTCATTCTCAAATATTCACTCTGTGTCCTCAGCCCAGCGAGCGGAAAGAGTCGAGGTTCTTTTACCTTTATTTCCACGTGCAAAATGTTTAAAATGCACATGAGGGTGAAACGTGATGTGACTTCCACAATAATAAAATAATAAAATCTCATCCAGAGCTGACAAATCATGTGTGTGACCCCCGGCAGAGAAAACGCTAGTTTCCTGCACAGTTTGCTGAGCTGCCACTCATGGAAAGGCCTATTTTACAACTGTTTTACACCTATTTTACACTTGTTTTACACCTGTTTTACACCCGTTTTACACCCGTTTTACACTCGTTTTACACTCGTTTTACACTCGTTTTACACTTGTTTTACACTTGTTTTACACTTGTTTTACACCTGTTTTACACCTGTTTTACACCTGTTTTACACTTGTTTTACACCTGTTTTACACCTGTTTTACACCTGTTTTACACTTGTTTTACACCTGTTTTACACTTGTTTTACACCTGTTTTACACCTGTTTTACACTTGTTTTACACTTGTTTTACACCTGTTTTACACTTGTTTTACACCTGTTTTACACCTGTTTTACACTCGTTTTACACTTGTTTTACACCTGTTTTACACCTGTTTTACACCTGTTTTACACTTGTTTTACACCTGTTTTACACTTGTTTTACACCTGTTTTACACTTGTTTTACACCTGTTTTACACCTGTTTTACACCTGTTTTACACTCGTTTTACACTCGTTTTACACCTGTTTTACACTTGTTTTACACCTGTTTTCCACCTGTTTTACACTTGTTTTACACCAGTTTTCCACCTGTTTTACACTTGTTTTACACTTGTTTTACACTTGTTTTACACCTGTTTCACACTTGTTTTACACCTGTTTCACACTTGTTTTACACCTGTTTTACACTTGTTTTACACCTGTTTTACACTTGTTTTACACCCGTTTTACACTTGTTTTACACCTGTTTTACACCTGTTTTACACCTGTTTTACACTTGTTTTACACTTGTTTTACACCTGTTTTACACTTGTTTTACACTTGTTTTATACTCGTTTTACACTTGTTTTACACCTGTTTTACACTTGTTTTACACCCGTTTTACACTTGTTTTACACTTGTTTTACACTTGTTTTACACCTGTTTCACACTTGTTTTACACCTGTTTCACACTTGTTTTACACCTGTTTTACACTTGTTTTACACCTGTTTTACACTTGTTTTACACCCGTTTTACACTTGTTTTACACCTGTTTTACACCTGTTTTACACCCGTTTTACACTTGTTTTACACCTGTTTTACACCTATTTTACACCTGTTTTACACTTGTTTTACACCTGTTTTACACTTGTTTTACACTCGTTTTACACCTGTTTTACACTCGTTTTACACTTGTTTTACACCTGTTTTACACCTGTTTTATACCTGTTTGACACTTGTTTTACACCTGTTTTACACTTGTTTTACACCCGTTTTACACTTGTTTTACACCTGTTTTACACCTATTTTACACCTGTTTTACACTTGTTTTACACCTGTTTTACACTTGTTTTACAATCGTTTTACACCTGTTTTACACCTGTTTTACACTCGTTTTACACTCGTTTTACACCTGTTTTACACTTGTTTTACACTTGTTTTACACCTGTTTTCCACCTGTTTTACACTTGTTTTACACTTGTTTTACACCAGATTTCCACCTGTTTTACACTTGTTTAACACCTGTTTTACACTTGTTTTACACTTGTTTTACACCTGTTTTACACTTGTTTTACACCTGTTTCACACTTGTTTTACACCTGTTTTACACCTGTTTTACAACTGTTTTACACTTGTTTTACACCTGTTTTACACTTGTTTTAAACCTGTTTTACACTTGTTTTACACCTGTTTTACACCTGTTTTACACTTGTTTTATACCTGTTTTACACTTGTTTTACAATCGTTTTACACCTGTTTTACACCTGTTTTACACTCGTTTTACACTCGTTTTACACCTGTTTTACACTTGTTTTACACTTGTTTTACACCTGTTTTACACCTGTTTTACACTTGTTTTACACTTGTTTTACATCAGTTTCACACTTGTTTTACACCTGTTTCACACTCGTTTTACACCTGTTTTACACTTGTTTTACACCCGTTTTACACTTGTTTTACACCTGTTTTACACCTATTTTACACCTGTTTTACACTTGTTTTACACCTGTTTTACACTTGTTTTACACTTGTTTTACACCTGTTTTACACTTGTTTTACACTTGTTTTATACTCGTTTTACACTTGTTTTACACCTGTTTTACACTTGTTTTACACCCGTTTTACACTTGTTTTACACTTGTTTTACACTTGTTTTACACCTGTTTTACACTTGTTTTACACTTGTTTTACACCCGTTTTACACCCGTTTTACACCCGTTTTACACTCGTTTTACACTTGTTTTACACCTGTTTTACACCTGTTTTATACCTGTTTGACACTTGTTTTACACCTGTTTTACACTTGTTTTACACCCGTTTTACACTTGTTTTACACCTGTTTTACACCTATTTTACACCTGTTTTACACTTGTTTTACACCTGTTTTACACTTGTTTTACAATCGTTTTACACCTGTTTTACACCTGTTTTACACTCGTTTTACACTCGTTTTACACCTGTTTTACACTTGTTTTACACTTGTTTTACACCTGTTTTCCACCTGTTTTACACTTGTTTTACACTTGTTTTACACCAGTTTTCCACCTGTTTTACACTTGTTTTACACCTGTTTTACACTTGTTTTACACTTGTTTTACACCTGTTTTACACTTGTTTTACACCTGTTTCACACTTGTTTTACACCTGTTTTACACCTGTTTTACAACTGTTTTACACTTGTTTTACACCTGTTTTACACTTGTTTTAAACCTGTTTTACACTTGTTTTACACCTGTTTTACACCTGTTTTACACTTGTTTTACACTTGTTTTATACTCGTTTTACACCTGTTTTACACTTGTTTTACACCCGTTTTACACTTGTTTTACACTTGTTTTACACCCGTTTTACACCCGTTTTACACTTGTTTTACACTCATTTTACACTTGTTTTACACCTGTTTTACACCTGTTTTACACCTGTTTGACACTTGTTTTACACCTGTTTGACACTTGTTTTACACCTGTTTGACACTTGTTTTACACCCGTTTTACACTTGTTTTACACCTGTTTTACACCTATTTTACACCTGTTTTACACTTGTTTTACACCTGTTTTACACTTGTTTTACACTCGTTTTACACCTGTTTTACACCTGTTTTACACTTGTTTTACACCTGTTTTACACTTGTTTTACACCTGTTTTACACTTGTTTTACACCTGTTTTACACTTGTTTTACACCTGTTTTACACTTGTTT
The DNA here is from genome assembly GCF_027942865.1 of Odontesthes bonariensis. NCBI lineage: Eukaryota > Metazoa > Chordata > Actinopteri > Atheriniformes > Atherinopsidae > Odontesthes > Odontesthes bonariensis. The sequence continues at coordinate 37,386,585 of NC_134517.1, read as the reverse complement.
TACACTTGTTTTACACTTGTTTTACACCTGTTTGACACTTGTTTTACACCTGTTTTACACTTGTTTTACACCTGTTTTACACCTGTTTTACGCCCACTGCTGTTCTCTGTCGTTTTGTATCACACACTGGAAAAAATCAAAGTCTTACCAAGTATATTTGTCTCATTTGTTTTACACTTGTTTTATACTCGTTTTACACTTGTTTTCCACCTGTTTTACACTTGTTTTACACCCGTTTTACACTTGTTTTACACTTGTTTTACACCTGTTTTACACTTGTTTTACACCCGTTTTACACCCGTTTTACACTTGTTTTACACTCGTTTTACACTTGTTTTACACCTGTTTTACACCTGTTTTACACTTGTTTTACACCTGTTTTACACTTGTTTTACACCTGTTTTACGCCCACTGCTGTTCTCTGTCGTTTTGTATCACACACTGGAAAAAATCAAAGTCTTACCAAGTATATTTGTCTCATTTCTAGTCAAAATATCTCATTACACTTAATATAAGACACAACTGCCTAACAAGTACTATTTCAGCCAGATATAGGGACTTGTTTGAAGACAATACATCTGGAATATCTTGTTAAATACAAAAGTCTTGAAAAAAATTGTTTTGAGTCATATTTCACATGAAACAAGCTTTTTTTCTTCATTTGAAGAGGTTTTTAAGCTAATTTCAAGATCACTTTTATCTCAAAAGTCCTAAATATCACATTTTATTTCAAGAAATCTGGACAAGCCGATTTTCACTAGTTCCATTGGCAGAGTTTTTTTTGCATATTTCAAGCAAAAACGTCTTTTATTTGTTGCTTTTTTACTTATTTTTGGAGGGGCATTTGTTCCGGTGTGAAAACCAAATGAACGTTCTTGTTTCCGAGCGATAATTAGACGACCTTCTCCGTCCCCGGTCCGTGAAAACGAATGAAAGCAGAGTGCAGACTGCTCAGATGCGACCCTCTGAGACTGATTCTCGATACAAATAATCAGAAGCTGGAGGAAAAACTGGATGATTTCTGCCTTCACTCACTTCATTAAGTGGCTTTATATTTGCTCTGCATTAGAGAAAATCCCCCTCATCAGGTTGTCTGGCTTAGAGTTATTTACATGTCTAATGGATTTCTTAATTGAGGTCAAGCTGACGGATATCAGAAGGATTCAGCCTTACGGGGAGGAGAGGGAGGCTGTCTGCTCCGGGAGGACACGGCCGGCACATTAACCTTGGAGGGGACGGAGCAGCGAGGAAAGTTGTGACAGTCAAGTGATGAATGCCGTCTCCAGAGTGTCAAAACTTAGCTGCAGACGAGTCCCCGTCTGTCAGCCGTCACATCTCAGGTGATACAGAACACGTTGAGCTCAGCCATCAGGAGATGTGAACGATTCGTCTGACGGGCCGACGAGCAAAGAGGTTCCAAATTTAAAGGACCTCTGCATGATAAGATGTCAGGATGACAGCAGCTGCACGGTGTGAATGATGTCAGCTCATCCATCTGTGTGTTTACCTGCTCCGCCCAGAGCAGCAACCGCAGTAACCATGGCTACGCCAAACTCTTAAAGTCCAAGGCTGCTTTCCAAACCGCATACTTCTCCTACTACTCATACTAACTTTAACTTTTTTTAAGTTCCCAGATGCATACTAGATTCTCTAAATGTTGGGTATGCATCATGAGGTTACTACTCATACTCAAACTACCCAAGATGCAACGTAACGTGACGTCGCCGATCGTCATTTCCTGTCTAAACGGCAGTTTCAAGCTAGCTACAACGAGGGTAGGTTCACTTCCTGTTTTCAAAACAAAAGCACCAATTGTATGGTAATGGCTTTCCCTATGATAAAAGGCAACGGGTATTTTATTTTGTGAAAATAACAGGAAGTGCGTTAGCTCACTGCGGCTAGCTTTAGTAGCGCCGAATTCGTGGGAACAAAACTGTAAACAGCCGGTATTTTGTCAGGTTTTCAACACGTTGGGGATCTAAACGACTACTTTCTCACCTGAAAATGTTTCAAATGTTGCTAAAGTTTACAGAGTTTAGAGCTTAAGGGAAATCAGCTTCAGGCCGGCTGATTTCTGCTCGGGCAGGACCGAAATGCATTGTGGGTAAACGCTCTGCATACTGTCTGATCTCACCTTAAAGCTGCTCAGAACTGAACTAACTCTGGTTCTGACTCAGATTCTGGGTTTATGTTCACGTTGGAACATGTTTCAGTGAATCTCTGCAGCTGTTTCCTGTTTTTATATAAATTATAAAAAAATGAGGGCTGGTTTTACAGATAACTCTCAGGGATTTCCTCTCAGGAAAACTCTCCCTAAAGGATCCAAATGTACATCAGAGCCACATGCCTGCAGTTCTGTGGGTCATCATTATTATAACCTTCTCCTTCTGAGTTTGTCCAAAGACTGTGATCAGCTGATAACGTCGGCCCTGAGCAGACTGATGCTGCAGAGAGGATTAACCCTTCTGACTCTAACGACCCGACGCTCCACAGAAAAGTGCTCCTCTGGAGGCCACCAGGGAGGCTTAGATCTATAAGCTTGTTAAGTTGTAATCTTTTTCTGCACGGTTGCTCTCAGTGACACTTCAGAGCACGAGATGGCCTTTTAACAGGAGCGGTTTGATGCTGCGCAACTTTTTTAATTACTGTGGACGACTTTGGGACCTGTTGAAGCCCCGAGTCTGTTGATCCAAGTGTGAGCATAAAGGTCAAGACTCAACAGGAAATTAACTCTTAACAGGAAACGGGCCTTATATGGTTATTAACAGCCTTATTTGGTTATTAACAGGAAACGGGCCTTATATGGTTATTAACAGGAAACAGGCCTTATATGGTTATTAACAGGAAACGGGCCTTATATGGTTATTAACAGGAAACGGGCCTTATATGGTTATTGACAGCCTTATATGGTTATTAACAGGAAACGGGCCTTATATGGTTATTAACAGGAAACGGGCCTTATATGGTTATTAACAGGAAACGGGCCTTATATGGTTATTAACAGGAAACGGGCCTTATATGGTTATTGACAGCCTTATATGGTTATTAACAGGAAACGGGCCTTATATGGTTATTAACAGCCTTATATGGTTATTAACAGGAAACGGGCCTTATATGGTTATTAACAGGAAACGGGCCTTACATGGTTATTGACAGCCTTATATGGTTATTAACAGGAAACGGGCCTTATATGGTTATTGACAGCCTTATATGGTTATTAACAGGAAACGGGCCTTATATGGTTATTGACAGCCTTATATGGTTATTAACAGGAAACGGGCCTTATATGGTTATTGACAGCCTTATATGGTTATTAACAGGAAACGGGCCTTATATGGTTATTAACAGGAAACAGGCCTTATATGATCATTTTAAGCAACATCCGTCTAAGCTTGTAATCACATGGTCATACAGGGATGTGTGAGAGTCTCTGTACCCTTCAGAGTTTTGTCTCCTCTCAGGACTGTGAAAGAAAAAGAACACGATGATCTCACCTGTCATGTTGCAGTACACCTGGGCGGGCCCCAGAGGACCACTCCCATCCGGATCGATGAAGTAGAAGCCCGAGGAGCTGCCGCTCAGTTTGTAGGCCTCGCAGGACGACTCGTAGATAGCTGCAAGAAGCAGAGCGAAGCGTCACCCCACTGAGTCACGAATACACATAACCGGCCCGTCTTTATTTATAGGCCGATGTTTTCCCACTTAAGGAGGAGATCTGTGACGGTGAGATGGGCGTCTGTCAGTCTGACATCTTCACACAGTTATCATGCTAACATCTTCACACCGTTAGCATGCTAACATCTTCACACAGTTAGCATGCCAACATCTTCACACAGTTAGCATGCCAACATCTTCACACAGTTAGCATGCCAACATCTTCACACAGTTAGCATGCTAACATTTTCACACATTTAGCATGCTAACATTTTCACACAGTTAGCATGCTAACATTTCCACACAGTTAGCATGCTAACATCTTCACACAGTTAGCATGCCAACATCTTCACACAGTTAGCATGCCAACATCTTCACACAGTTATTATGCTAACATTTTCAGTTATCATGCTAACATTTTCACAGTTATCATGCTAACATTTTCAAACAGTTAGCATGCTACCATTTTCACACAGTTAGCATGTTTACATCTCACACAGTTAGCATGTTAACATCTCACACAGTTATCATGCTAACATTTTCACACAGTTAGCATGCCAACATCTTCACACAGTTAGCATGCCAACATCTTCACACAGTTAGCATGCCAACATCTTCACACAGTTAGCATGCTAACATCTTCACACAGTTAGCATGCTAACATTTTCACACAGTTAGCATGCTAACATCTTCACACAGTTAGCATGCAAACATCTTCACACAGTTAGCATGCAAACATCTTCACACAGTTAGCATGCTAACATCTCACACAGTTATCATGCTAACATCTTCACACAGTTATCATGCTAACATCTCACACAGTTATTATGGGATGGGCTTCTGTCAGTCTGTGGACATTTTTAGCAGCTTTACTCTGAAGCACAGCTTCTGCAGGGACAGATGAGGTATTACCGGGCAGAATGGGAAGGATGGAAAGACCCTCATCAGGTGAACAAATGCACCACCAGCCCAAAGTTCAACAGCAGCTCTTTCATTTCCACTTAAGGGTCTAAAAAGAACAACATTCTCACTCCGACCTGCTGCTGAAGACTTCTTTCTGCACTGATCTCTGACTGCAGAGGTCACGACCAAACGACTTCCATCCCAGACAAACGCTCAAACACTCCTTTTCTGTCACTAAGCTGGTCATCTTTCTTCTGAAGTGGCTTTTTCCACCTTTGGTCCTCACATCCACACACACTGACAGGATATCACATATCACAGGCATCCTCGATGTTTTCAGTGTTTTTCACCTGCTGCACTCACACAAACACTTCCTGGTTGTGTTCAGCCAATAAAATCTGAGGCTAAGTTCACATGAAGATGGTTCTTTTTTAAAACCATGGCTGTGTTCGAAACTGCATAATTCTCCTACTACTCCTACTAACTTTCTGAGTTAGTATGCGAGTTTGAGTAAGCAGAAGTTCCCGGATGCATATTAGATTCTCCTAAATGTTGGGTATGCATCATGAGGTTACTACTCATACTCAAACTACCCAAGATGCAACGTAACGTGACGTCGCCGATCGTCATTTCCTGTCAAAACGGCAGTTTCATGCTAGCTAAAACGAGGGTAGGTTCACTTCCTGTTTTCAAAACAAAAGCACCAATTGTATGCTAATGGCTTTCCCTATGATAAAAGGCAAGAGGTATTTTATTTTGTGAAAATAACAGGAAGTGCGTTGTTCACTGCGGCTAGCTTTAGTAGCGCCGAATTCGTGGGAACAAAATTGTAAACAGCCGGTATTTTGTCAGGTTTTCAACACGTTGGGGATCTAAACGACTACTTTCTCACCTGAAAATGTTTCAAATGTTGCTAAAGTTTACAGAGTTTAGAGCTTAAGAGAAATCAGCTTCGGGCCGGCTGATTTCGGCTCGGGCAGGAGCGAAATGCATTGTGGGTAAACGCTCTGCATACTGTCTGATCGATGAGTATGTAGTATGCAGTATGTAGTATGCAGTATGTAGTATGCAGTATGTAGTATGCAGCATGCAGTATGTAGTATGCAGTATGCAGTATGTAGTAGGCAGTATGCAGTATGTAGTATGCAGTATGTAGTATGCAGTATGTAGTATGCAGTATGTAGTATGTAGTATGCAGTATGCAGTATGTAGTATGCAGTATGTAGTATGTAGTATGTAGAATGCAGTATATAGTATGTAGTATGCAGTATGTAGTATGTAGTATGCAGTATGTAGTATGCAGTATGTAGTATGCAGTATGTAGTATGTAGTATGCAGTATGTAGTATGCAGTATGCAGTATGTAGTATGCAGTATGTAGTGAGCAGTATGTAGTATGCAGTATACAGTATGCAGTATGTAGTATGTAGTATGCAGTATGTAGTATGTAGTATGTAGTATGGAAGTATGCAGTATGTAGTATGTAGTATGTAGTATGCAGTATGTAGTATGCAGTATGTAGTATGCAGTATACAGTATGCAGTATGTAGTATGTAGTATGTAGTATGCAGTATGCAGTATGTAGTATGTAAGTATGTAGTATGTAGTATGCAGTATGTAGTATGCAGTATGTAGTATGCAGTATACAGTATGCAGTATGTAGTATGTAGTATGTAGTATGCAGTATGTAGTATGCAGTATGTAGTATGCAGTATGCAGTATGTAGAATGCAGTATATAGTATGTAGTATGGAAGTATGCAGTATGTAGTATGTAGTATGCAATATGCAGTATGCAGTATGTAGTATGTAGTATGTAGTATGGAAGTATGCAGTATGTAGTATGCAGTATGTAGTATGTAGTATGCAGTATGTAGTAAGTAGTATGCAGTATGTAGTATGCAGTATGTAGTATGTAGTATGCAGTATGTAGTATGCAGTATGCAGTATGTAGTATGCAGTATGCAGTATGCAGTATGCAGTATGTAGTATGTAGTATGCAGTATGTAGTATGCAGTATTCAGTATGTAGTATGCAGTATGCAGTATGTAGTATGTAGTATGCAGTATGTAGTATGCAGTATGTAGTATGCAGTATGCAGTATGTAGTATGTAGTATGCAGTATGTAGTATGCAGTATGCAGTATGTAGTATGCAGTATACAGTATGCAGTATGTAGTATGCAGTATGTAGTATGTAATATGCAATATGTAGTATGTAGTATGCAGTATGTAGTATGTAGTATGTAGTATGCAGTATGTAGTATGCAGTATGTAGTATGCAGTATGCAGTATGTAGTGTGTAGTATGCAGTATGCAGTATGCAGTATGTAGTATGTAGTATGCAGTATGTAGTATGCAGTATGCAGTATGTAGTATGTAGTATGCAGTATGTAGTATGCAGTATGCAGTATGTAGTATGCAGTATGTAGTATGTAGTATGTAGTAGGCAGTATGTAGTATACAGTATGCAGTATGCAGTATGTAGTATGCAGTATGTAGTATGTAGTATGCAGAATGTAGTATGTAGTATGCAGTATGTAGTATGCAGTATGCAGTATGTAGTATGTAGTATGCAGTATGTAGTATGTAGTATGCAGTTTGTAGTATGTAGTATGCAGTATGCAGTATGTAGTATGCAGTATGTAGTATGTAGTATGCAGTTTGTAGTATGTAGTATGCAGTATGCAGTATGTAGTATGCAGTATGCAGTATGCAGTATGTAGTATGCAGTATGTAGTATGCAGTATGTAGTATGCAGTATGTAGTATGTAGTATGTAGTAGGCAGTATGTAGTATACAGTATGCAGTATGCAGTATGTAGTATGCAGTATGTAGTATGCAGAATGTAGTATGTAGTATGCAGTATGTAGTATGCAGTATGCAGTATGTAGTATGTAGTATGCAGTATGTAGTATGTAGTATGCAGTTTGTAGTATGTAGTATGCAGTATGCAGTATGTAGTATGCAGTATGTAGTATGTAGTATGCAGTATGTAGTATGTAGTATGCAGTTTGTAGTATGTAGTATGCAGTATGCAGTATGTAGTATGCAGTATGTAGTATGCAGTATGTAGTATGCAGTTTGTAGTATGCAGTATGCAGTATGCAGTATGTAGTATGTAGTATGCAGTATGTAGTATGTAGTATGCAGTATGTAGTATGCAGTATGTAGTATGTAGTATATAGTATGCAGTATGTAGTATGTAGTATGCAGTATGTAGTATGCAGTATGTAGTATACAGTATACAGTATGCAGTATGTAGTATGTAGTATGCAGTATGTAGTATGTAGTATGCAGTATGTAGTATGGAGTATGCAGTATGTAGTATACAGTATACAGTATGCAGTATGCAGTATGTAGTATGTATTATGCAGTATGTAGTATACAGTATACAGTATGCAGTATGTAGTATATAGTATGCAGTATGTAGTATGTAGTATGCAGTATGTAGTATGCAGTATGTAGTATACAGTATACAGTATGCAGTATGTAGTATGTAGTATGCAGTATGTAGTATGTAGTATGCAGTATGTAGTATGTAGTATGCAGTATGTAGTATGCAGTTTGTAGTATGCAGTATGCAGTATGCAGTATGTAGTATGCAGTATGTAGTATGTAGTATGCAGTTTGTAGTATGTAGTATGCAGTATGCAGTATGTAGTATGCAGTATGTAGTATGTAGTATGTAGTATGTACTATGCAGTATGTAGTATGTAGTATGTAGTATGCAGTATGTAGTATGCAGTATGTAGTATGCAGTATGTAGTATGCAGTATGCAGTATGTAGTATGCAGTTTGTAGTATGTAGTATGCAGTATGTAGTATGCAGTTTGTAGTATGTAGTATGCAGTATGCAGTATGTAGTATGTAGTATGCAGTATGTAGTATGTAGTATGCAGTATGTAGTATGCAGTTTGTAGTATGCAGTATGCAGTATGCAGTATGTAGTATGCAGTATGTAGTATGTAGTATGCAGTTTGTAGTATGTAGTATGCAGTATGCAGTATGTAGTATGCAGTATGTAGTATGTAGTATGTACTATGCAGTATGTAGTATGCAGTATGTAGTATGCAGTATGTAGTATGTAGTATGTAGTATGCAGTATGTAGTATGTAGTATGCAGTTTGTAGTATGTAGTATGTAGTATGCAGTATGTAGTATGCGGTATGTAGTATGCAGTATGTAGTATGTAGTATGCAGTTTGTAGTATGTAGTATGTAGTATGCAGTATGTAGTATGCAGTATGTAGTATGTAGTATGTAGTATGCAGTATGTAGTATGTAGTATGTAGTATGCAGTATGTAGTATGCAGTATGTAGTATGTAGTATGCAGTATGCAGTATGCAGTATGTAGTATGCAGTATGTAGTATGCAGTATGTAGTATGTAGTATGCAGTATGCAGTATGTAGTATGTAGTATGTAGTATGCAGTATGTAGTATGTAGTATGCAGTATGTAGTATGTAGTATGCAGTATGTAGTATGCAGTATGTAGTATGCAGTATGTAGTATGTAGTATGCAGTATGCAGTATGTAGTATGCAGTATGTAGTATGCAGTATGCAGTATGTAGTATGTAGTATGTAGTATGCAGTATGCAGTATGTAGTATGTAGTATGTAGTATGCAGTATGTAGTATGCAGTATGTAGTATGTAGTATGCAGTATGCAGTATGTAGTATGTAGTATGCAGTATGTAGTATGTAGTATGCAGTATGTAGTATGTAGTATGTAGTATGCAGTATGTAGTATGCAGTATGTAGTATGCAGTATGTAGTATGTAGTATGCAGTATGTAGTATGCAGTATGTAGTATGTAGTATGCAGTATGCAGTATGTAGTATGTAGTATGTAGTATGTAGTATGTAGTATGCAGTATGTAGTATGTAGTATGCAGTATGTAGTATGTAGTATGTAGTATGCAGTATGTAGTATGCAGTATGTAGTATGCAGTATGTAGTATGCAGTATGTAGTATGTAGTATGCAGTATGCAGTATGTAGTATGCAGTATGTAGTATGCAGTATGCAGTATGCAGTATGTAGTATGCGGTATGGAACACAGCCCATTACTTTTCCTTCCACTGTTGCCCATAAAATAAACCCAAAGATGAAATCGTGTCCCAATAAAAGCACACAGACACCCCTGAACGGTTTCCTTCCCTTCAACATGTCACAGATCTCCAGCTTCTCTCGCTCCTTTTCAGCCAAAACCACTCAGCTCTCAAAGGTGGCTCATAAATGAAAGGTCCAGCTGGGTCTGCGCTCCATGACTCACATTCTGATGAAAGCGTTCCTCAGAGCAGAGACAGAGTTACAGGTAGAAAGGTTGGTGAACAAAGAGGAAATCAGAGCGCAGTCTGAAGCTAGAGAACACAGTTATTCAGCCCAAAATCACTGAGGCAGCTGCCTGTCTGAGGTCATTACCTCTCCATGTTTCCTTCTCCGTCACCCTGATGGACGCCATTTTAACGCTTCATGTTCTTCAGACTAGGCCTGGGCAGCGATTAACATATAATTAATCACATGATTTCCCTGATTAATCACGATTAATCGCACTTGTACGCAGAATCCAAAAATGAATCCAAAAGTAGTGTATAGCTTTTAGCATTTAGCTTTATTTTAAATGTGCTGCCATATGAATGAAAGTGCCATAACATTTGTTGTGCAAACACACTTTTAACATCAGCATCTTTCTGTAGTTTTTATGTAGAAGCCTCGCTCCACTGTCTGTTTCCTTGAATGACTTGCTGCTATCAGTTGTGTGTTTTGCCTTTAAGTGATATTTTAGACTGGAACTACTACGCTGAGAAGACAATTCAACTTGGCAGTGTTTACAGATGACTTTGGTTCTGTCGACTCCGCCGTCTGGAAGAACTTTAACATGAAAATGGCCGAGTAAAAGTTCCGTACCCTTCTCCATGTTTGGTGGATCCGCCGATTACTTTCTTTTCCTGTTCCACAGCAGACAGCAGCAGACTTTTACAAAATAAAAGCCTGTGAGCAGCAGACTTTTACAAAATAAAAGCCTGTGAGCGACAGACTTTTACAAAATAAAAGCCTGTGAGCAACAGACTTTTACAAAATAAAACCCTGTGAGCAACAGACTTTTACAGAATAAAAGCCTGTGAGCAGCAGACTTTTACAAAATAAAAGCCTGTGAGCGACAGACTTTTACAAAATAAAAGCCTGTGAGCAACAGACTTTTACAAAATAAAACCCTGTGAGCAACAGACTTTTACAAAATAAAAGAAATAATAAAACAGGGGTGCTGCATGTCGTTCCCCCTCTCTCTGCCCCCTGCTTCCTGTCTCTCTGAACTTTCCAATCCATTAAAGGCACAAAAAAATTAAAATAAAATAAAATAAAAAAACTGCGTCAAATATTTATTAGCGTTAAATAATTAAATAATGAATAATAACGAGTTAACTCGCCCAGCCCTACTTCAGATCATTGTTTCCTTAAAAGTGTCCCGCTGTGATATAAAACTCAAATTGATGATGGGCAACGCTGCCTTTGAGTCGATGGAAATAAACGAGGATGAGGAGGAAGAAGAGAGACGAAGGGTCTTCAGACCCTTTGGATTTCAGCTGCTGGTTTTAAAACAGCCGGAAAACTTCACCAGCTGGAGATATTTAGGCTGAAAAAGTTTGATAAACGTGAGACGAATGACTGAAAAAGGATTTAAACACGGATAGGGGGAAGGAGAGAAGCTCGAAGTGTAGAAAGCTCGCAGTGACGGTGCATCTTTAATGCTGAACGATGAGGCGGCCCGCTCACTCGCAGCTTTAATCTGGACCCTGGAACACCGACGTGGGGCTTCATCTGGGCCAGCTGGGATGTAAATTAAGGAGGGACGGCAGTGAATCCTTCATCTGCGCCACAGAAGCTGCTCACAGTGTGAGGCGGCGCCGGTGAGCCTGAAAAATCAGGCCTCCAGTCGAGTTATTCGTGTTTCCCACTGACCTCAGCCATGCTACAGCGAGCAGGAGAACAGGAAAAATGTCTCTTTGTTCTGCAGTTAGTATCAGTATCTCAGGCATGAGGAGGAGGGAAGGAAGATAAGAGCCGTGTTTCATCCTAACAGGGCCGCGTTCGGCTGCTTCATCCTTCAGAACAGAGTTTATATTCATGCATCAGTGCAAAAACAGCAGAGCTGAGAGTTTCCTGCCATCTAATGCAGCTCTCAGTGAGTTACAGCCGGTGCTGATCCAATAAGTTGCTGTTAAACAGAATCTACCACAACTATCCTGACACCATGTTTCTGCCTCTGAAGCTCACAGAATCCTAAATTCAGCCCAACACGAGGCAACCTGGAGACAAATGAAAGTCTCAGAGGGAAACTGCTCTCTCTAAGTGGGACAGCCCACATTAAAAGGCCCCGCTCCGGCTTTTTGGGTAAATATGTGCACAGCAGCTCACAGGGTGAAGCTCGTTGTTTAGTGTCACACTTCCAGGTGGAAGATTCAGAAAGCCAACAGATCAAAAGTTGGACTGGAACCTGGGCTGTGTTCCAAACCGCTTAATTATCCTACTTCCCCTACTACTCATACTACGAGTTTTAGTTTGCGAGAAGTTCCCGGATGCATACTCCATTCTGCATACTACATACTGCATACTACATACTGCATACTGCATACTACATACTGCATACTACATACTGCATACTGCATACTGCATGCTGCATACTACATACTGCATACTGCATACTGCATACTGCATACTACATACTGCATACTGCATACTACATACTACATACTGCATACTACATACTGCATACTGCATACTACATACTACATACTGCATACTACATACTGCATACTGCATACTACATACTACTTACTACACACTACATACTACATACAACACACTACATACTACATACTACATACTACATACTGCATACTACATACAACACACTACATACTACATACTACATACTACATACTACATACTGCATACTGCATACTGCATACTACATACGGCATACTACATACTGCATACTACATACTGCATACTACATACTGCATACTACACACTACATACTACATACAACACACTACATACTACATACTACATACTACATACTGCATACTACATACAACACACTACATACTACATACTACATACAACACACTACATACTACATACTACATACAACACACTACATACTACATACTACATACTACATACTGCATACTACATACAACACACTACATACTACATACTACATATTACATACTGCATACTGCATACTACATACGACATACTTCCATACTGCATATTACATACTATATACTCATCGATCAGACAGTATGCAGAGCGTTTACCCACAATGCATTTCGCTCCTGCCCGAGTCGAATTCAGCCGGCCTGAAGCTGATTTCCCTTAAGCTCTAAACTCTGTAAACTTTAGCAACATTTGAAACATTTTCAGGCGAGAAAGTAGTCGTTTAGATCCCCAACGTGTTGAAAACCTGACAAAATACCGGCTGTTTACCATTTTGTTCCCACGAATTCGGCCCTACTAAAGCTAGCCGCAGTGAGCAACGCACTTCCTGTTATTTTCACAAAATAAAATACCCGTTGCCTTTTATCATAGGGAAAGCCATTACCATACAATTGGTGCTTTTGTTTTGAAAACAGGAAGTGAACCTACCCTCGTTGTAGCTAGCTTGAAACTGCCGTTTTGACAGGAAATGACGATCGGCAACGTCACGTTACGTTGCATCTTGGGTAGTTTGAGTATGAGTAGTAACCTCATGATGCATACCCAACATTTAGGAGAATCTAGTATGCATCCGGGAACTTCTGCTTACTCAAACTCGCATACTAACTCAGAAAGTTAGTATGAGTAGTATGCGGTTTCGAACACAGTCCATGACTTAAAAATATAGAATACAAAGATTAGTAAATAACAGCGGTTACAGCTGGAGGCGTCCTGTGAACAGTTTTACAGGCATCTACTGAGGGAACGGGCTGAATAAGAGGTGACGGACCGCCGACATGTCGAAGGTGTGCCCGCCTGCCTTGGACAGCTTCTCTGGGTTAGTTTCCTGTTGCTGGTTATTTACTGCATTCCTTTCTGACTAAGAACCAACTGGCTCTGTCTCAGGTCCTCGGGTTGTTGGCACTCAGCTCTGAGTCGCGGCTACAAAAAGTCGAGTCTGATGAAAGAACCTATTTCAAATGCAGCCGATGCTCTTATCTGCCATGTTTCCTCCAGCAGTCAAACTGAACAGTAGCCGCCTGCATATAAACACGACATCAGCATTCTGGGGCCGGGAAGTTTCACACACCTTCCAACAACACTCCGCCGCAGATATCAAGGAGATGTCAAGAAATGACACCCGGAAGGAAGAACTCCGGCAGGCAGAGCCAGCGTGAAGTCAGCCAGCCGAGGGCTATTTTAGGATGGAGCGGGGAAAAGGAGACTGGCAGAAACGTGATGATGGTGAGGTCACGTCAAGCCTGAGCAGGACGGCTTCCTGCAGACAGCGAGGGCAGCACTGACAGAGACGGGCTGAATCGGTTTGGATGTGTAATGGCAGCTTTGCGACGGAGTGAAGAAATGAAAATGCTCACAGTTGTGACAGGTGGCGCCGGAGTATCCTGTTCCCGAACAGTCGCAGGAGAAGGAGCTCCACGTCTGGGAGCAGCGGGCGCCGTGTTCACACAGGTTAGGCAGGCATCTGTGGGAAAAAACAACAGCAACACAGCAGCTCAGCACCAGGAAAACACCTCTGATGCATGTCAATTAGTCCTCCGACTGAGAGAAAACACACAGAGAGGAGCCCTCATTCCCATTTATATCGTTTAAAGAGATTCACTGGAACATGCAAACCCAGAATCTGAGGCAGAACCAGAGTTAGTTCAGTTCTGAGCAGCTTTAAAGTGAATATCTGCAGATGTTTCCATGGTAACAGCTGCAGAGATTCACTGAAACATGTTCCAACATGAACATAAACCCAGAATCTGAGTCAGAACCAGAGTTAGTTCAGAGTTAAATTGAAACTAATTTACTTTTTATTGATGTTGAATAACATATAATTCTTATTATTGTCTGTTTTTTTCCTACTTTTCTACTTTTAGACGTGATATCATTCAGAATTTTGGGATTAGGATTTTCTTTAAACTGAATTTGTTATATTAATTTGACTCTTTTGGTAACTGAAAGCAGTTTTAACGTAAATGTACAAAAAAGTTGAAACTATGAAGCTGTTTTTCACAGATGCAGCTAAAGAAATGGGAACAAATGATGTGTCTCTGTGACAGGCTGCTGGGAACAAAGTGCCTAAAGATCCAGTTTAAAACGGCTTCTTTGCTAAGTTGGACACAACACTGGTCCATCCCTTGAGTTAGGAGCCTTTTTCCTGCCTGAATGGTTCATAGCTCAGAGTTAAGTGGCTTAACAGAGAAAAACTGGACTGAAGATGAGTGAAAAGGCAGAAAATGTCCAAAGAAAAGCTGCAGAACTGCTGATCAGGACACTTTAAGGGTTCCAGGAGAGTCTGGCTGCTTGGAGGGAAACAGGAAGAAGTGTGTGGGGGGGTCCTCAGAGCACCATATAAATATAACATCCTAATGAGTCCTTGTTCAATCTAATTAGAACTGAAAATTGAAAGAAATGTAAATTAGAATACCAGAAAAAAAAACAAGAGACGGACCAATTATCCCATTTAAAAGCTTCATCCGGAGAATGTTTGGCTTTATTGCTCCTGATTGCTTGTAATTAATTGATTATCAGTCTAGCTGCTAATTAATTTTCTTGTCAGCTGATTAAATGAAAAATCTTCTTCACGATGCGCTTATATTTTCATTTGCCAGACTTTCCAGCGCAAGAATAAACAATTAATCTGTGATGAACCTGTGAATCTGGACGTTTGTGGCGGAGTAAAAGTCACAGCCGCTGCTGCGACTCCAGGGCCCGCGTAAACGTTTCTTTTCTTTTCCTGGAATGTTCAAAGACGGAAACTTTCCATGGGAATTAATGGGAATTTAAGGGAGTATTTTCAAAATTGAAGGTTGGACTGTATAGTGATTAAACCCTTCTGGTTAGTGGTCATGCGGACTCTCAGTGATTGGCTGGGAGAACCCTCACCTCTCTGCCCTAGACTGTGTTTATTGGGGGATAGGCCACGGATACCAAACATTTCAGGTGGAAAATTCTCAGTTATCATGGTGGCAGCTAGAGTTATTCTAACCCACTGGAAAACACAAACTGCTCCAAAAATGAAGGAATGGGCTAATAAAATGAGAAAAATGGCTTCTTATGAATGCATGCTCAGCAAGCTTAAAAATAGGGACAAAACTATAGTGTCAGTGTGGGATCATTTCTGGTCATATATCACAATAAATAGTTATTAGATTGGAAAATAAGCCTAACAAAATGTTAAATATGTGTTGAATATATTGTTACTGGTACCTGAGAGGTGTATTTAATGGTGTATGCTGTTTTGTTTTTGTTTTTGATGGTTTTTGGACGTGCATACACTTGGTTTTTCATGTGGCAGCCCCGGTTCCAGCTGAGTTTTTCTTTTCATCTTCAGAATGTGAACATGTGGTCTGTGATACTGTATATGTCTTGTACCAACTAAAACACTAATAAATATTTGAATTAAAAAAAATTGAAGGTTGGCTCTTCTAGGGAACTTAAATATAGTTGAGGAAAGTATATTTTAGCATCATCATGACTTGAATCTGAGGCCGTTGCACCTGTAGCCTCCATCCTCAGAGGAAGAGTGGCATTTTTCATTTAACATTTTGAATGGGACTTTGTGGAGATTTGTGGATGGGGGGGGGGGGCATTTTTGAATAAATAGGGTTAGGGGATGGGTAATATTGAACCCAACACTCCTGTTTTTGTTCATCCATGAAACAAGTAATTAGAACGTGTTCTACTCTACTTACAAATAAATCTGTTGAAAACATTTTGTGTGGATGTATGGTTTAAATGTTGTTGGATTATTGATCTGTGAACATTCATGTCACACCAGCGTGGCCTGTACATCCCTGGCTTCAGGCTTACTGCTGTTCTATCATTTATTTATTCCACTCCAGGGAGGCGATGACTTTACTCGAGAATACCTCGAACAGCATTTTCATACTGTGTGTGTATTCTGTAAATGTGAGCTCTTTAGTAGTTACATTGGCTGAAAGAGGACAAATTTTCCTACATTTTAAGGTATAATTTGCTTCTCTAAGTTAAACTGTATGAAAGTTATAGTAATTTGTTTGAAAAAAATGAAAAATGTGAAACTTATCAGCACGCACTCAGCTGTGTTCTCATTCATAAAAATCAAGAAGGAGCAAAATGTTCATGTTTTTGAAACTGTCATATTTCAAAATAAGCTGAAGATTTGAAAAAGCTGAAACAGTTGGTAATAGCTGAATGTCTTGTGAACATTTTAAAGTTTGAATGGTGTCTCTAGCTGAAAGCATGCAGGAGTAGTTAGGTTGGAAAGAGGGAGATGATTTAGATGAGCTGAAAGCAGTTTCCATTCATTTGAATGACGGGAAAATTTGAATAAAAGTTGAATATCTTAAAAAGTGTAAAAGTTAAAAACACAGAAAATGATAGCAGGAATCTGCTGAAAGAGCTGAACGTTTTGATATCAAATCAAATTTATTTGTAGCACATTTCATATACAGAACAGTTCAAAGTGCTTCACATAAAATAAAAGCATTGCAGCAGGGAGTGGAAGAAGCATTAAAATACATAAAAGAATATAAAGAGAAACAAATAAAATCATTTAAATGAATTTAAAAACCAGCAACAGTCCAGATAAGTTCAAAGATAGCGTGCAGATTTCATGCATAGACACATGAGAACAGAAATGTCTTTAACCTGGATTTAAAAATGTCTCCATCTGGTGAAAGTTTAATCTCCACTGGCAGTTTGTTCCACTTGTTGGCAGCATAACAGCTAAATGCTGCTTCTCCATGTTTAGTCTGGACTGGTTTATATTCTCTGAACAGATCACAGATTGTAAACCATCAGCAGGCTTTTAAAATACCAAAATTGTAGAAACAGCTGAAAGTCTGCAGGAGTAGTTATGTGCTGAAAAACTGTCGGGATAATAATAATAAAGAGAAACAGGAACTTAATAAGATGCGGGCTCTTTACAGCGTCTGTCGGGGCTCCGCCTCTGCTTCCTCTGCTGAGAACCCGGCCGTGGAGCCCGTCTGAAGGCTACTGTACCCATGATTTGTGCTCCGTGAGGCTGAATAACAAATCCACATCGAGCGCGCGGCGCCTGGCCCGGCGCCCTCGCAGGAAAGTGAAAACAAAAGCGCCGCCGTCACCTTCAGAGAACGCCCGTTAATGGGATTTCAACAGAAAATTTAAGCCGCGCTCTTCTGATTAATAGTCCCTTCCTCGAGCCTCCTACGGTTTCACATAATTGCCAGGCTTTCAAGCATGCATCTATAATTTCATACACTTTATCTCTCACCTATTAGCTGCAGCACAGCGGCCCGGCCGCCACACAGATAGGGTTGCAGCCCTCGCTTTAATTACCATCGGGCTATTTTCTGTTGTTGTGTCCACGGCTGCCCTTACAGGACGGGAAATTACAGCAGGCAGCGCGCTGAAGTGCACACTGGCCATAAACTGAGGTGTAATTAGACTGAGAGAAGAGGAGATTAGCTCTGATAAAAGTTAATTTTCTCTCGTGCTCGGGGGTTTAACCCTCCTGTTGTCTTATGGGAGCCACCACCATGTTTAGCTGCAGAAAAAATACCTTAAACTATCTTTTTCCAACTTTAAATGTTATGACTTTTCCTAAAGGGACCCCATCATTAGAAAAAGTCATACTTTATTTTTGTTTATGTTTCCATGTGGGCTGTACACCACTAGGGTACAAAGATTGTCTTATGGCTCATTTTTTGACCCGTTAATTATAAAAACATTTAAACAGCAGAAAAAAGTTCACTGTTTTTTTCCCTTTCAATATAATTAATTCAGAAGTAATTACTTCACATTTATATAATAGCAATAATAAACCTTTATTATGTAAAAGAAAACTGAGAAAACAAGAAAACTGTTGGTCCAACTGACCAAAAAAAAAAAAAAGTGTAATCCTGAAAACTGGTGATTGTCTTTTTGTATTGTGTAACACAAAATACATGATAAAAAATGTGTTGAGTTGAGTTGAATAGATAAATAACAGGTGGTTTCATCATATAAAATAGATTCTGGATTTAAAATTCCATTAAGTTGCTTTATTTTGGGGCTTTGGTGGGGCAAAGGGAGATGGCGGCTAACATCGGGCCCGCCCGCCATCAGTCTCTGCTGGCAGCTCAGAAGTTGCAGCATCCTCCTCGGCTTTATTTGTGGGAACATTTGTGTGAGATCCCATTAACATTTTGGAGGATTAATCCCTCGCTGACCTGGAGGTGTCTGAGCCGGGACCACCGGGCTGCATCTGTTATTAAAACGCCGCCCGGAGAAGGTTGCTGAGCGCGGCACATTCGCCTCAGAGGCCTCCCAGTGCCGCCGTCATTAAAACGGATGCAACATCTCTGAGACTCTTTAGAAAAGGTGGAACAACTTCGCTGTGTCTCTTGATTCATTGTTATGTCTCTGGAGCCCTTTTCAGCGGTGAGATACGGAGCATTAATGTCTTCATCCATCTGTGTGAGGACAGCATTCAGGCCACATGTGCGTTAGCTTCTTTCAGACTCATCTGCAGCGGTGACAGAGAGAAACGGCGGCTGTGATACTCGCTGTCTGCTCAGGATTCTGCGTCCGCCGGGTGAAGCTTCAGAGTTTCCCCACAACAACGTGTCACAACAGAGCATCATATCACTGTGTCAGCGCTGTGAATCACAGCAGCCGGGGGTGGAAGCAGGTGGAAATCTCACTTTTCTACACGCTGAATCTGACTAAACTCAACTCAAACTTTATTTATAGAGCACATTTAAAAAACAACCGAGGTTGACCAAAGTGCTGTACAGGATAAAAGCTGCATTAAAGGTAAAAGTGACTCAGATAATGCTACCCAGGTTAGGGATGAGAATCAAGAACCGGTTCTTGTTGAGAACCGGTTCCCAGTGTTTCAATTCCTTGGAATCGTTTTGGCGATTTAGCAAATGATTCCCTTATCGATCCCAGTGGGCGCGAATGACGTCACCACGCAGCGTTGCGTGGCGAGTCCAGCGCAGCCAGCAGCCAACAGTAAACATGGCGCCCAAGCGGTACAAACGCTGGAAAGTTTGGTTCCACATCCCTAAAAAAGACGACAACAGGGCAACTTGCAAAGTGAATATTTCACCAAAGGGAGGAAATACTACCAACATGCAATAACTATGAATGAATGTCGCGTTTTCGATCCGCTCCGGACTAACGTTGGTGAATCTGAACCCAGCAGCAACGTTAGCAACGTTAGCATGTCCTCGGCTAACACTGCAGGTAACTAACTAACTAACACTGCCTATCATGTTAGCACCATTTGCCTCATTGTAAAAGCTGCTGTTAGTAACGGTTAAGGTTAAATGAATGCCTTCTCAGGCATTACATTTAGATGAAATCATGAGAGACAGAGCCTGACTGGCTCAGAGCCAGAGGCTGGTGGTACTACCCCCAGTTCACCTCTACCTCCAGCTTCTCCTTTCACCAGAGCAGGAAGAGTTAAATTACCCAGGCCAGGATAGACCAATGTGGACCTCACCGTTGTTGGGTTTGTGAGGTCACGACTCGTGTTACTTCTAAACTAAACAAAGTTGATGCTAATCGACCGGTTTGTTGTCCTTTTTCTCCAAATGAGAATCGATAAGGGAACCGACAAAGAACCGAATCGTTAAGCAGACGCGAAAATGGAATTGGAATCGTAAAAATCTTATCAGTTCACATCCCTGCTACCGTTCCAAGCAGTTAAAATCAATAGATACTAAAACACAGTGCAATAAAATAGAATAAAATAAGTTCAAATAAAATACATTAAAATAAATAAAATAAAGATATAAAACAAATCAAGGCGATCAGCCAAGAGTCTACTTAAATATGATTAAAAGCCGGGGAGAAAGAGTGTGTTTTTAAGGAGGATTTAAAAGCCTCAGAAGATCCTGCAGATGGAACGTGCCAGGAAGCCAGCAGGAAAAGTCTGCTGGACCACATCCAAACATTATGATTCCAGTCTTCTTTTCATGCAAATTCAAAAAGTTTGCAGACATCCAGGATTTGACAATCAAGTAGTGTCTGTACAGAGTTAAGGGATTTAGATTTCACAGGCAGGTAGATCTGGACATCATCAGCATAGCGATGAAAAGAAAGATTGCGCTTCTTAAAATTTGAAAGAGAAAAAAGAGAATTGGCCCAAGGATGGAGCCTAAAGAGCAACTCTGACGGGCTTCGGCCGTCAGGAGGTTTCCCAGCAGGCTGCTGCACATCTGGCCCGATAAACCACACATCACTAAAGTACTCGTGTCGTATCAAAGTGTGGTTACCGGCCCGATGGAGGCTGTGAAAGATGATCTAATAGGATCCGCTGTGGTCTTTCTAAGAGTTCCCGTATCCCTGCCCCTGGACTGATATCACCCAGGACCGTGTTGTGTGGCGTGAGATGGATTACGGTCGTTTTGGGGTGCATGGGCTTGCTTTTAAAGATTTGGGTTTCATGTCGGTTGGAGATTGATCAAAATCTCCACCCAGACTAGAAGGTTGACATAGATCCACGAGGGTCCGTCTCAGCCCCTTCCTCGTGCTGCCCTCCACCCGCCAGAAGAACTGTGATGGAGGCAGATGGCCACCCTTCCTGGTTCTGGTTCTGATGGCCACCCTTCCTGGTTCTGGTTCTGATGGCCACCCTTCCTGGTTCTGGTTCTGATGGCCACCCTTCCTGGTTCTGGTTCTGATGGCCACCCTTCCTGGTTCTGGTTCTGATGGCCACCCTTCCTGGGTCTGGTTCTGATGGCCACCCTTCCTGGTTCTGGTTCTGATGGCCACCCTTCCTGGTTCTGGTTCTGATGGCCACCCTTCCTGGTTCTGGTTCTTATGGCCACCCTTCCTGGGTCTGGTTCTGATGGCCACCCTTCCTGGTTCTGGTTCTTATGGCCACCCTTCCTGGTTCTGGTTCTGATGGCCACCCTTCCTGGTTCTGGTTCTGATGGCCACCCTTCCTGGTTCTGGTTCTGATGGCCACCCTTCCTGGTTCTGGTTCTGATGGCCACCCTTCCTGGTTCTGGTTCTGATGGCCACCCTTCCTGGTTCTGGTTCTTATGGCCACCCTTCCTGGTTCTGGTTCTTATGGCCACCCTTCCTGGGTCTGGTTCTGATGGCCACCCTTCCTGGTTCTGGTTCTGGTTCTGATGGCCACCCTTCCTGGTTCTGGTTCTGATGGCCACCCTTCCTGGGTCTGGTTCTGATGGCCACCCTTCCTGGTTCTGGTTCTGATGGCCACCCTTCCTGGTTCTGATGGCCACCCTTCCTGGGTCTGGTTCTGGTTCTGGTTCTGATGGCCACCCTTCCTGGGTCTGGTTCTGGTTCTGATGGCCACCCTTCCTGGTTCTGGTTCTGATGGCCACCCTTCCTGGGTCTGGTTCTGATGGCCACCCTTCCTGGTTCTGGTTCTGGTTCTGATGGCCACCCTTCCTGGTTCTGGTTCTGATGGCCACCCTTCCTGGGTCTGGTTCTGGTTCTGGTTCTGATGGCCACCCTTCCTGGTTCTGGTTCTGGTTCTGATGGCCACCCTTCCTGGTTCTGGTTCTGGTTCTGATGGCCACCCTCCCTGGGTCTGGTTCTGGTTCTGATGGCCACCCTTCCTGGTTCTGGTTCTGATGGCCACCCTCCCTGGTTCTGGTTCTGATGGCCACCCTTCCTGGTTCTGGTTCTGATGGCCACCCTTCCTGGTTCTGGTTCTGATGGCCACCCTCCCTGGTTCTGGTTCTGATGGCCACCCTTCCTGGTTCTGGTTCTGATGGCCACCCTTCCTGGTTCTGGTTCTGGTTCTGATGGCCACCCTTCCTGGTTCTGGTTCTGATGGCCACCCTTCCTGGGTCTGGTTCTGGTTCTGGTTCTGGTGGCCACCCTTCCTGGTTCTGGTTCTGATGGCCACCCTTCCTGGGTCTGGTTCTGGTTCTGGTGGCCACCCTTCCTGGTTCTGGTTCTGGTGGCCACCCTTCCTGGGTCTGGTTCTGATGGCCACCCTTCCTGGTTCTGGTTCTGGTACTGATGGCCACCCTTCCTGGTTCTGGTTCTGATGGCCACCCTTCCTGAGTCTGGTTCTGATGGCCACCCTTCCTGGTTCTGGTTCTGGTGGCCACCCTTCCTGGTTCTGGTTCTGGTTCTGATGGCCACCCTTCCTGGTTCTGGTTCTGGTGGCCACCCTTCCTGGTTCTGGTTCTGGTTCTGATGGCCACCCTTCCTGGTTCTGGTTCTGGTGGCCACCCTTCCTGGGTCTGGTTCTGGTTCTGATGGCCACCCTTCCTGAGTCTGGTTCTGGTTCTGATGGCCACCCTTCCTGGGTCTGGTTCTGGTTCTGGTTCTGGTGGCCACCCTTCCTGGTTCTGGTTCTGGTTCTGATGGCCACCCTTCCTGGTTCTGGTTCTGGTTCTGGTTCTGGTGGCCACCCTTCCTGGTTCTGGTTCTGGTGGCCACCCTTCCTGGGTCTGGTTCTGGTTCTGATGGCCACCCTTCCTGGGTCTGGTTCTGGTTCTGGTTCTGGTGGCCACCCTTCCTGGGTCTGGTTCTGGTTCTGGTTCTGGTGGCCACCCTTCCTGGGTCTGGTTCTGGTTCTGGTTCTGGTGGCCACCCTTCCTGGTTCTGGTTCTGGTGGCCACCCTTCCTGAGTCTGGTTCTGGTTCTGGTTCTGATGGCCACCCTTCCTGGGTCTGGTTCTGGTTCTGGTTCTGGTGGCCACCCTTCCTGGTTCTGGTTCTGGTGGCCACCCTTCCTGGTTCTGGTTCTGGTTCTGATGGCCACCCTTCCTGGTTCTGGTTCTGGTTCTGATGGCCACCCTTCCTGGGTCTGGTTCTGGTTCTGGTGGCCACCCTTCCTGGGTCTGGTTCTGGTTCTGGTTCTGGTGGCCACCCTTCCTGGTTCTGGTTCTGGTGGCCACCCTTCCTGGTTCTGGTTCTGGTTCTGATGGCCACCCTTCCTGGGTCTGGTTCTGGTTCTGATGGCCACCCTTCCTGGGTCTGGTTCTGGTTCTGGTTCTGGTTCTGGTGGCCACCCTTCCTGGTTCTGGTTCTGGTTCTGATGGCCACCCTTCCTGGGTCTGGTTCTGGTTCTGGTTCTGGTGGCCACCCTTCCTGGTTCTGGTTCTGGTTCTGATGGCCACCCTTCCTGGGTCTGGTTCTGGTTCTGGTTCTGGTGGCCACCCTTCCTGGTTCTGGTTCTGGTTCTGATGGCCACCCTTCCTGGTTCTGGTTCTGGTTCTGGTGGCCACCCTTCCTGGGTCTGGTTCTGGTTCTGGTTCTGGTGGCCACCCTTCCTGGTTCTGGTTCTGGTGGCCACCCTTCCTGGTTCTGGTTCTGGTTCTGATGGCCACCCTTCCTGGTTCTGGTTCTGGTTCTGGTGGCCACCCTTCCTGGGTCTGGTTCTGGTTCTGGTTCTGGTGGCCACCCTTCCTGGTTCTGGTTCTGGTTCTGATGGCCACCCTTCCTGGTTCTGGTTCTGGTTCTTATGGCCACCCTTCCTGGTTCTGGTTCTGGTTCTTATGGCCACCCTTCCTGGTTCTGGTTCTGGTTCTGATGGCCACCCTTCCTGGTTCTGGTTCTGGTTCTGGTGGCCACCCTTCCTGGTTCTGGTTCTGATGGCCACCCTTCCTGGTTCTGGTTCTGGTTCTGGTGGCCACCCTTCCTGGGTCTGGTTCTGGTTCTGGTTCTGGTGGCCACCCTTCCTGGTTCTGGTTCTGGTTCTTATGGCCACCCTTCCTGGTTCTGGTTCTGGTTCTGATGGCCACCCTTCCTGGGTCTGGTTCTGGTTCTTATGGCCACCCTTCCTGGTTCTGGTTCTGGTTCTTATGGCCACCCTTCCTGGTTCTGGTTCTGGTTCTGGTGGCCACCCTTCCTGGTTCTGGTTCTGGTTCTGATGGCCACCCTTCCTGGTTCTGGTTCTGGTTCTTATGGCCACCCTTCCTGGTTCTGGTTCTGGTTCTGATGGCCACCCTTCCTGGTTCTGGTTCTGGTTCTGGTGGCCACCCTTCCTGGTTCTGGTTCTGATGGCCACCCTTCCTGGTTCTGGTTCTGGTTCTGGTGGCCACCCTTCCTGGGTCTGGTTCTGGTTCTGGTTCTGGTGGCCACCCTTCCTGGTTCTGGTTCTGGTTCTGATGGCCACCCTTCCTGGGTCTGGTTCTGGTTCTTATGGCCACCCTTCCTGGTTCTGGTTCTGGTTCTGATGGCCACCCTTCCTGGTTCTGGTTCTGGTTCTGATGGCCACCCTCCCTGGTTCTGGTTCTGGTTCTGGTTCTGGTGGCCACCCTTCCTGGTTCTGGTTCTGGTGGCCACCCTTCCTGGTTCTGGTTCTGGTTCTGATGGCCACCCTTCCTGGTTCTGGTTCTGATGGCCACCCTCCCTGGTTCTGGTTCTGATGGCCACCCTTCCTGGTTCTGGTTCTGGTGGCCACCCTTCCTGGTTCTGGTTCTGGTTCTGATGGCCACCCTCCCTGGTTCTGGTTCTGGTTCTGGTTCTGATGGCCACCCTTCCTGGTTCTGGTTCTGATGGCCACCCTTCCTGGTTCTGGTTCTGATGGCCACCCTTCCTGGTTCTGGTTCTGATGGCCACCCTCCCTGGTTCTGGTTCTCAGAGGTTTCTTCCTGTTCAAAGGGAGCCGTTCCTCTCCACAGTCGCCTCAGGCTCAGGACTGAAGACAAGTTTCGGTGCAATCTGTTTCCTTAGCTGGGAAACTGTTTTTGAATTGGCTCTATATGAATGAATTGGATTATTTTATGAATAATTATGATTACAATGAATTTAATTCCAATTGGCTTGAATTGGACTTACTATCTAAGTGCCTTGAGATGACATTTGTTGTATTTGGCGCTATATGAATAAAACTGAATTGAATTAAAAGGGCAACAAAATATGAAGGTGGTCCTGGAAACTCCCCGACATCAGGCTTTAGAGCTGAGATCAGAGTTCCAGCTACAGGGAGCGGGCTGCTTTCTCCCTGAAGTGCTCTTTTTGCTCCCTACAGTGGAATTTGATTGCATGCTTAGCAGACTCCACCAAATCAATGGGTTTGAATGTTGTTGGATTATTGATCTGTGAACATTCATGTCACACCAGCGTGGCCTGTACATCCCTGGCTTCAGGCTTACTGCTGTTCTATCATTTATTTATTCCACTCCAGGGAGGCGATGACTTTACTCGAGAATACCTCGAACAGCATTTTCCTACTGTGGTGTTTTCATGTCTCGTTTTGTGGTGTTTTGGACTCTCCAAAGAGCCAAACTCCCTCTGAATGTTTAGTCCAGACAAACCTGGGCAAACCAATCGTCTTCTTTCTCCTGGCTGGAGAAAAATGGCATCTTTAACTTTAACTCTGTCAAATAAATGAGGATGAAATCCACAGAAAAGCCAAACTAAGTTCAGCTGTCCTGTGCAGGCTGGTTTTCTGAGGACAGGGAACTGTTTTATATTGTTTTTGTTTGAGCCAGGACATTTATCTGAGCCGGACCGGTCACCCAGTGCAACATTTCTGCTTCAGCAGAAGCCAAGACGCTTTCCTGAACCTAACCGAGCGCTTTGGGATGTTCGGAACAGCCGCAGAGCAGCGACTGAATCCTAACAAAACAAGAGATTATCACAGAAAGAGCATCACCAAGGCTTCTGACCTGAATGTGGAGCACATGTGACGTCAAACTGAGAAGAAACTGAGCTCCTTAACGTAGTTGTGTTGGGTTTATTTATTCATTCACACTTTTCCTTTGGAGTGCAGAAGTAAAGGTTCAGGTTTTTATTAGGGCTGAGCAACGATTACAAGGTTTAATCTGATTAATCACATGATTTCCCTGATTAATCACGATTAATCGCATTTGTACGCAGAATCCCAAAATGAATCCAAAAGCATTTACCATTAGTAAATGCTTACTAGGAAGATTTTTAAAGGCTTACTAATATATAACCTAATGTGTTAGTTAATGCTGAGCAATGCATACACAATGATAAATAACTACATTATTCAACCTTTATTAATGCTTAATAATGTATTAACTAACTTTGAGTGGTAAACTTTAATTAACTGCTTACTAATGCATTAATTAATGTGTTTTCTAATGCTAAGTAATACATAATAGTGATTGATTATATATTATTAACCTTGTAGCACCCAAGCATATGAATAATCATTGAAAAAATCATTTTGGCTCTTCTTGCATCTTTTTGGGTGGGAATAAACCAACATTTTTGGAATTTTAGGCAATGTTGCATATTTGCAGCTGTGGGCTTTCCTGATTAATTTTGTAATAATACAATTTGGAGAGCTGAGCTCCCATTAGCGCTGTGAAAGGTGGACAAAGCAGAGCACACCAAACGAGAGCAGAAGGAACTAGAACAGAGCACCGCAAAGCAGAGTGTGATTCACTGAGCCAAGAAAATGATGCTGTGACAACTGTTAATGTAAATAAATATTACACATGAATGTAAATAATGTATGTAAATTTAAAAAATCAAATAAGGTAATGTAAATAAAAATATAAATAAAAATATAATGTAAATAAATAATGTAAATAAATAAAAAGCTTGTTGCATATCTGCGACTGTGGGTGCTACAAGATTAAACTGTTAATTAATGCTTAATAATGCACTAACTAACGTTAATTAAGGGACCCTTATTGTAAAGTGTTGCCTGCTAATGCCTAATGGTAAAAGTTTTGTGATCATGGAGACCAGAGAAGTGGCCGCTGACTTCCAGCATGATGAGGAGCTTTGTGCAGGATGTTAGATTCTTCTACAGGAAGTGACCGACACCCACAACGAATGGTTCTGTTCCCGGTGGAGTTTCTACACCAAAGTTCTGCCCCCCCCCCCTCACATCTGCCTGCTGGCAGGGCATCAGGCCCATGCAGCAAAAGACTCGTCGCCTCAGGGTGCAGCAGATCTTCCCTGCGGCTGTTAGACTCTGTAATCGCTCCTCGTTCTGTTGGCAGAACAACCCGAATCTGATCTGCAGCGTTCAAATGGCCAACATTCGTATCCATAACAGCGTTTTCAGAGGATTTATTGTCATATATTCCTGCTGAAATCAGCTGTAAACTGATCAGCTTCTGCTCTTCTTTACATTACCCATCTAAAATCTTTGTTTCTGCAGCTTAAAACAAGCTGAATATTCGGTTTAAGAAGGTTTAATCTGCAGATGGAAACAACGACGGTGCTGCTCTCACTGTGCGTCGCACAATAAATCTGCTGAGATGTTTTACACTGGATATAAATACATTCGATAAGTGCGATGCTTGTTGCAGAAACAGGGAAGCTGCAGTCAGCTGCTGGTGGGTGGAGATGTGTGCCGGCCCACATTAGAATATTCATAGATTCTCCGTCACTCAGTGAGGAAAAATAGTCCAAAATCAAGTCATTTTAAAGACGTTTTTCACCTGGAAAAAACTTGTAAAGTACACAGAGGAGTTTTTACTGCTCGGGTTTGGCCTGTGATGATGAGTTATTCTGCATAAAGAGGAAGAACTACTTGAATAATAGACAGCAATACGTGTCAGTAGCTGGTTCTAATTCACCGAAAGCTGAGATTCTATTTGGAGTCCCACAAGGTTCAATTTTGGGACCCATATTATTTCTTGTATACATTGATGACCTGTCACTATCTACCAATTTTCTCCAACTTCATAGCCTCACATGAAAGTCTTACTGCACTTATTAATATTGTTAACAAGCATCTTGTCATGTCTTAATTATGTTGTGCCCTTTGTCAGTTTACATATTATTTCATTTTTCCCAATTAAAGTCAGTTCATTTGAACTTACCGCCCCTATCTTTTTCTAGTTTTGAGATTAAACTTTCACCAAATGGAGACATTTTTAAATCCAGGTTAAAAACATTTCTGTTCTCATGTGTCTATGCATGAAATCTGCACGATATCTTTGAACTTATCTGGACTGTTGCTGGTTTTTAAATTCATTTAAATTATTTTATTTGTTTCTCTTTATATTCTTTTATGTATTCTTAATGCTTCTTCCACTCCCTGCTGCAATGCTTTAATTTTATGTGAAGCACTTTGAACTGTTTGTACATGAAATGTGCTATATAAATAAATTTGATTTGATTTAGTTTTATTATTATTTTTATTATTATTATTATTACTATTGTTCTATTTTACCCTCTTTCCGTGTGCCCAATCCTTTGTTTTGTCTTTCTTTCTTTTTATTTGTATTATCTGCATGAACAGTGTTTTCCTTGTTTTTAGGATGTTATACTAATATTAACGTCTGCATGATTGTAAAACAGCCTATATGTAGCACTATTTTTGTTTGTCATTTGCTAGGAGAGGAACTCTGTACAAGCTCAGTCCGGCTTCGTTCCCTCCTTGCACTGACTCATACAGTCGGTGCTAATCATAGGACATCACCTGTTTCCTCCCAGCTTCTTACGCACTTATTTCTTTCCCAAATTGTCTTCCCATTTGTCTCGGTACCTAACTTACCGCACTTACTCCAGCACTACACTGGAAAAAATGCCCTCCAAAAATAAGTAAGAAAACCAACTAATAAAAGACGTTTTTGCTTGAAATAAGCAAAAAAATCTGCCAATGGAACTAGTGAAAATCGGCTTGTCAAGATTTCTTGAAATAAAATGTGATATTTAGGACTTTTGAGTTAAAAGTGATCTTGAAATTAGCTTAAAAACCTCTTCAAATGAAGAAAAAAAGCTTGTTTCATATGATATGTGACTCAAAACAATTTGTTTTCAAGACTTTTTCACTTAACAAGATATTCCAGATGTATTGTATTAAAACAAGTCCCTATATCTGGCTGAAATGGTGCTTGTTAGGCAGTTGTGTCTTAACGTAATGAGATATTTTGACTAGAAATTAGACAAATATTCTTGGTAAGACTTTGATTTTTTTCCAGTGTAGTTCTGCTCTTAGCTGTTTGGTTTAGGAAGGAAATGCACTCAAGATTTCTTGTGACTTGAAGTTTCAAGACCACTTTTATCTCAAAAGTCCTAAATATCACATCTTATTTCAAGAAATCTGGACAAGCCGATTTTCACTAGTTCCATTGGCAGATTTTTTTGCTTATTTCAAGCAAAAACGTCTTTTATTTGTTGTTTTTTTTACTTATTTTTGGAGGGGCATTTTTTTCCAGTGTGCACGGAGCTGCCGCCTTCTTTAAAGGACGTAAACCTGCTATAAAAGCCAACCTCTGCGTTCCCTCGGGCTGCAGGCACAGAGACCAGTCATCCTCAGAGTTACACACTGTGCTGATGCCCCAGAGAGGAAACCTCTTCAGTCAGAGAGGAATCATCAGCTGAAAGAACCCACATTCCACTCTGTGTCTAACAGCTCAGTGATGCATCAGATGTGATGAAAACTCAACAAAAACCACTGCTGTGCAGCTTGGAAAACATCTCCCCGTGTCGTTCCGCGGCCCTTTACCCGCCGACATGACAGACCGCCGCCGCCGCCGCTGTGTTTGCAGACCCTCCGACTGCGAGCAATCTGTGCAGGAAAGCAGGCAGTCTGAAGTCAGACAAAGGAGGATTCTCCCTGGGGCAGACACCGGGAGAAGTGTCAGTTTGCATGTTTGCTGGGTTCTTCTAAACGTGGAGCTCGCCGGGCTGCCGGGGCCCACAGCTGTGCAGGATAATGAGGGCGAGCACGCCGCCCAGGACGGTCGGGAGCAGCTCGTTAGCATAGAAGGCGCCGCCGACTCTCTGCTGCAGCTTAATTGGAGGATCCGGTCGGCTTGTTTGTCTCGACAGGACAGGACGTCAGTGACTTTCAGGCTGCTCTGCAGACAACAGGCTGCAAATGAACAGCGAGGGCACGGCGAGTGCACGGCGAGTTGTGCTGCCAGCTCGCAGAGCGCCTGACAATCATCAGTCAAATGAGACGCTGCATGTCAGCTCCGCGGGGAAACTTTCCAAAGACAATTAACCCTCGAACACAACTTCATTTCTGTCCCCTTTAAAAACAACTTAAAAACATTGTGTTAATATTTTTTTCCGCTTTTTTTTTCATAGATCTTTTATTCCACTTCAGTTCTGATCATAACTACCAAGTTTTCAATTATTTTAAAATATTTAACCCTTTAAATATTGGTTTATATGACGTAAACGCCAATTTCTGTAAAACAAAACAACAAACCCCACAAACTGCTATATTTTCTATATATAGAATGCAAAGTGGAATTGTTGAGCGGGGATAATTCTGGTCTGGGATATGTCAATGATCAGCAACAACATGGATTTTTAGGGATTTTTTTTTATTTTTTTGCTGTGTCTGATTTATGATTAATGCTGTATTCATTATAATGGATGTCTATGGGAGCCGTTTCTGTAATCTGCCACTGCAGAAAAACTAAAAAGCTGTAAAAACTGATGTTGTAGCTCATCAATGACATATCCCAGACCTAATAACCCCCCATAGAATATTTCACTTTGCACTGCATACAGCAGTTTTTGTGTGTTTTTAATAGAAATTGGTGTTTACCTCATATACACTGGTAATTAAAGGGTTCATTTTTTGAAAATAATTGAAAACCGGTGTTCATGATCAGAACTGAAGTGGAATAAAAGATTTATGAAAAAAATATTAATATATGATGTTTTAGGTCGTTTTAAAAGGAGACAAAAATGTCTCTTTTCAGAAATTAAGGAGTTTTTTTGTTTGAAATTCGAAAAAAATTGTCAAAAATAATAATTAAATCAGGCACAGACACGACAGTCGGAGTGTGTTACCTGTCCTTCATGTTGCAGGTGTCAAACTGGAGCTGGTTGTAGTTTCCCAGAATCCCTTGCTGCACCAGGCTGAGGTTGACCAGCTGGTTGTTGATGAATATGAGCTGCATGCAGCCCTGGAAGGCCGGAGTCTGGCCCAGGCAGTCCCTGGGGCGGCAGCCTGCGTGGAAACGACCCAAACTTTACTCTCTTTGCTCTCTTTGGGGAGAAAGACGGTAAAACGCAGGTTCAGACTGACTCACCCCCGAAGTAGAAGCTGCTTCTGGACTCCACTCGCTCCCAGAGCTCCATGCTGGAGGACGGCTCTCCGTCCAGGGTCAGAGCGACCTGCAGGTCCCCGGTGCTCAGGCCCACCGAGTGCCACAGCCCGTCGTTCACTCTGCGACCTGAGAACAGGCAGAACACGGGTCAGAACGGGTCAGAACCGTTCAGAACAGAACATCACGGGTTAGAACGGGTCAGA